>NC_041229.1:47399388-47402888 GCF_002837175.3 Physeter macrocephalus
ATGATTAGTGATGTTGAGCATCCTTTCATGTGTTTGTTGGTAATCTGTATATCTTCTTTGGAGAAATGCCTATTTAGGTCTTCTGCCCATTTTTGGATTGGGTTGTTTTTTTTTTTTTGATATTGAGCTGCATGAGCTGCTTGTATATATTGGAGATTAATGTTTTGTCAGTTGCTTTGTTTGCACATATTTTCTCCCATTCTGAGGGCTGTCTTTTTGTCTTGTTTATGGTTTCATTTGCTGTGCAAAAGCTTTTAAGTTTCATTAGGTCCCATTTGTTTATTTTTGTTTTTATTTCCATTTCTCTAGGAGGTGGGTCAAAAAGGAGCTTGCTGTGATTTATGTCATAGAGTGTTCTGCCTATGTTTTCCTCTAAGAGTTTGATAGTTTCTGGCCTTACATTTAGGTCTTTAATCCATTTTGAAGGTTTTTTTGTGTATGGTGTTAGGAAGTGTTCTAATTTCATTCTTTTACATGTAGCTGTCCAGTTTTCCCAGCACCACTTATTGAAGAGGCTGTCTTTTCTCCATTGTATATCCTTGCCTCCTTTATCAAAGACAAGGTGACCATACGTGCATGGGTTTACCTCTGGGCTTTCTATCCTGTTCCAATGATCTATATTTCTGTGTTTGTGACAGTAACATATTGTCTTGATTACTGTAGCATTGTAGTATAGTCTGAAGTCAGGGAGCCTGATTCCTCCAGCTCCGTTTTGCTTTCTCAAGATTGCTTTGGCTATTCGGGGTCTTTTGTGTTTCCATACAAATTGTGAAAGTTTTGGTTCTAGTTCTGTGAAGAATGCCATTGGTAGTTTGATAGGGATTGCCCTGAATCTGTAAATTGCTTTGGGTAGTATAGTCATTTTCATATTGTTGATTCTTCCATTCCAAGAACATGGTATATCTCTCCATCTGTTGCTATCATCTTTAATTTCTTTCATCAGTGTCTTATAGTTTTCTGCATACAGGTCTTTTTTCTCCTTAGGTAGGTTTATTCCTAGGTAGTGGGTTTGTCATATATGGCCTTTATTATGTTCAGGTAAGTTCCCTCTATGCCTACCTTCTGGAGGGTTTTTATCATAAAATGGTGTTAAATTTTGTCAAAAACATTTTCTGCATCTATTGAGATGATCATATCGTTTTTCCCTTCAATTTTGTTAATATGGTTTATCACATTGATTGATTTGCATATATTGAAGAATCCTTGCATTCCTGGGATAAACCCCACTTGATCATGGTGTATGATCCTTTTAATGTGCTGTTGGATTCTGTTTGCTGGTATTTTGTTGAGGATTTTTGCATCTGTGTTCATCAGTGATATTGGTCTGTAATTTTCTTTTTTGTGACATCATTGTCTGGTTTTTGTATCAGGGTGATGGTGGCATCGTAGAATGAGTTTGGGTGTGTTCCTCCCTCTGCTATATTTTGGAAGAGTTTGAGAAGGATAGGTGTTAGCTCTTCTCTAAATGTTTGATAGAATTCGCCTGTGAAGCCATCTGGTCCTGGGCTTTTGTTTGTTGGAAGATTTTTAATCACAGTTTCAATTTCATTGCTTGTGATTGGTCTGTTCATATTTTCTATTTCTTCCTAGTTCAGTCTTGGAAGGTTGTGCTTTTCTAAGAATGTGTCCATTTCTTCCAGGTTGTCCATTTTATTGGCATATAGTTGCTTGTAGTAACCTCTCATGAACCTTTCTTTGCATTTCTGCAGTGTCAGTTGTTATTTCTCCTTTTTCATTTCTAATTCTATTCGAGTCTTCTCCCGTTTTTTCTTAATGAGTCTGGCTAATGGTTTATCAATTTTGTTTATCTTCTCAAAGAACCAGCTTTTAGTTGTATTGATCTTTGCTATCGTTTCTTTCATTTCTTTTTCATTTATTTCTGTTCTGTTCTTTATGATTTCTTTCCTTCTGCTATCTTTGGGGTTTTTTTGTTCTTCTTTCTCTAATTGCTTTAGGTGAAAGGTTAGTTTGTTTATTTGAGATATTTCTTGTTTCTTGAGGTAGGATTTATTGGTATATACTTCCCTCTTAGAACTGCTTTTGCTGCATCCCATATGTTTGGGGTCATCGTGTTTTCATTGTTTTTTTTTCTAGGTATTTTTTGATTTCCTCCTTGATTTCTTCAGTGAACTCTTGGTTATTTAGTACTGTATTGTTTAGCCTCCATGTGTTTGTATTTTTTACAGCTTTTTAAAAAAAATTAATTAATTAATTTATTTATTTTTGACTGCACAGGGTCTTTGTTGCTGCTTGCAGGCTTTCTCTAGTTGCTGTGAGTAGGGGCTACTCATCATGGTGGTGCGCAGGTTTCTCATTGCGGTGCCTTCTCTCGTTGTGGAGCATGGGCTCTATGTATGTGGGCTACAGTAGTTGTGGCTCATGGGCTCTAGAGCGCTGGCTCAGTAGTTATCATGCACGGGCTTAGTTGCTCCTCGGCATGTGGGAATCTTCCCGGACCAGGGCTCAAACCCGTGTCCCCTGCATTGGAGGGTGGATTCTTAACCACTGCACCACCAGGGAAGCCCCCTACAGCTTTTTTTGCTGTAATTGATATCTAGTCTCATAGCATTGTGTTTGGAAAAGATACTTGATATGATTTCAATTTTCTTAAATTTACCAAGCCTTGATTTGTGACCCAAGATATGACCTATCCTGGAGAATGTTCCATGAGCACTTGAGAAGAAAGTGTATTCTGTTGTTTTTGGATGGAATGTCCTATAAATATCAGTTTAGTCCATCGTGTCTAATGTGTCATTTAAAGCTTGTGTTTCCTTATTTATTTTCATTTTGGATGATCTGTCCATTGGTGAAAGTGGGTGTTAAAGTCCCCTACTATTATTGTGTTACTGTCGATTTCCCCTTTTATGGTTGTTAGCATTTGCCGTATGTATTGTGGTGCTCCTATGTTGGGTGCGTAAATATTTACAATTGTTATATCTTCTTCTTGGATTGATCCCTTGATCATTAGTTAGTGTCCTTCTTTGTCTCTTGTAATAGTCTTTCTTTTAACATCTATTTTGTCTGATATGAGAATTGCTACTCCAGCTTTCTTTTAATTTCCATTTGCATGGAGTTTCTTTTTTCGTCCCATCACTTTCAGTCTGTATGTGTCCCTAGGTCTGAAGTGGGTCTCTTGTAGACAGCATATATACGGGTCTTGTTTTTGTATTGATTTAGCCAGTGTATATCTTTTGATTGGAGCATTTAATCCATTACATTTAAGGTAATTATCAATATGTATGTTTCTATTACCATTTTCTTAATTGTTTTGGGTTTGTTATTGTCTTGTGTTTCCTGCCTAGAGAAGTTCCTTTAGCATTTGTTGTAAAGCTGGTTTGGTGGTGCTGAATTCTCTTGGCTTTTGCTTGTCTGTAAATGTTGTAATTTTTCTGTTGAATCTGAATGAGATCCTTGCTGGGTAGAGTAATCTTGGTTGTAGGTTTTTCCCTTTCATCACTTTAAATATGTCCTGCCACACCCTTCTGGCTTGCATATTTTCT
>NC_041229.1:47403053-47430659 GCF_002837175.3 Physeter macrocephalus
TTTGTTTACTGTTGTCCCAGAGGTCTCTGAGACTGTCCTCAATTCTTTTCATTCTTTTTTCTTTATTCTGCTCTGCGGTAGATATTTCCACTATTTTTTCTTCCAGGTCACTTATCCGTTCTTCTGCCTCAGTTATTCTGATATTGATTCCTTCTAGAGAATTTTAAATTTCATTTATTGGGTTGTTCATCATTGTTTGCTCTTTAGTTCTTCTAGGTCCTTGTTAAACGTTTCTTGTATTTTCTCCATTCTATTTTCAAGATTTTGGATAATCTTTACTATCGTTACTCTGAATTCTTTTTCAGGTAGACTACCTATTTCCTGTTCATTTGTTTGTTCTGGTATTCATCTGATGTGTATTTCTCTGTCTTCTCATTTTGCCCCTTCATCTGCTGTGTATTTCTCTGTCTTCTCATTTTGCTTAACTTACTGTGTTTGGGGTCTCCTTTTCCCAGGCTGCACGTTCGTAGTTCCCATTGTTTTTGGTGTTTGCGCCCAGTGGGTAAGGTTGGTTCAGTGGGTTTTGTAGGCTTTCTGGTGGAGGGGACTGGTTCCTGTGTTCTGGTGGATGAGGCTGGATCTTGTCTTTCTGGTGGGCAGGACCACATCTGGTGGTGTGTTTTGGAGTGTCTATGAACTTATTATGATTTTAGGTAGCCTCTCTGCTAATGGGTGGGGTTGTGTTCCTGTCTTGCTAGTTGTTTGGCATGGGGTGTCCAGCACTGGAGCTTGCTGGTCGTTGAGTGGAGCTGGGTCTTAGCGTTGAGACGGCGATCTCTGGGAGAGCTCTCGCCAATTGATATTACATGGGGCCAGGAGGTCTCTGGTGGTCCAATGTCCTGAATTCGGCTCTCCCACATCAGAGGCTCAGTCCTGACAGCCGGCCAGAGCACCAAGACCCTGTCAGCCACACGGCTGGAAAAGACGTGCTTTGAGTTGTGTGTCTGCCACTGCCCTGTTGTAGCTCTGTCTCAGCTGTCTCCAAAGGTCACCCAGATACATTGGGTTATTCCATCATTCCTCAGAACTTGCACATGCCAGTCTGGGATTTGTAGATGTCCTCCTGATACTCTTCATTGAAATACCTTGCATTCATGGTGGTGAGAGATATGCTAATAGTGTTGGTTCTCTTCAGAGACTGGGATAGTCTGAGACTTCATGTGGCTAAGTCAGGCACAGTTGGCCAATGGTCCGAAAGTAATAACATGTCAGATTCCAAGAAGGTTTTCTGCAGCACCTGAGCAGTAGTCCCAAGCAGCCACTCTGCTCAGCTGTAGCATTCTGAGCAGGGACCTCAATGGGACCCTCAAACAAGGATTTCTGCCGGCCCTAGAGCCTGACTTGCCCACCCAGGCATGGAGCTGAGGAGAGCATCTCCCAGCCCTGTGTCACCAGAGGAGCCGACACCTGGAAGGTGTGTGGCCAACAGCGTGGGAGAGACTGGGATTTTCAAGTTTCCTTGTGAGAGTATGTTGCTGTGCTGGCAGGGAGGCTTATGGCAAGAGTGTTTCTCAGCCTTTCCTACCTATTTTGGTCTGGATATTTCCTTGTTTGCCTGATGTGTAGGAGTTGCTCAGCTAGTTTCTGGATTTCTTTCAGAAGGATTGCTCTGTGTGTAGCTGTAGATTCGATGTGTTTGTGGGAGATGAGTTTAGGGGTCTCCTGTATTACCACCTTGGACTGGAAATCTGTGAATCTTTTGTTTTATACATTTCATCAAATCTGGAATATTTTCAGCCATTAGTATTTCAAAAAATTTTTTCTGCTCATCCCTTCCTTAATTGAGTTAAATTACAGGTATATAAGGCTACTCACTAATACTATGTTAGGTTTTTTTTTTCAGTTTTACTTTGAAGTTGATAGTGTCATTAAGTTTACTTACTCTTGTGCTATGTCTAATCTTGGGGAGGCTTTTGGGGGTCATTACTTTAGTGAAGCTGGTGGGACTCAGGGATACCAAGATTCAATTATTCTTTTTATTAATGTTAGCGTGACTGTGTTTGTGGGGATAAGATGATGAAGATAGGGGAATATGGGTTATGTATCTTTGGAAGAATCTCTTTTTTTTTAAATGAGGCTTAGGAATGTAAGTGAACAAGGTCTATGAAATCAGCCACATCTGTAGAATACCATTTCTTCATTATTAGATTACTGCTTAAAGTTGGAAATTCAAATACTGAATAGTTTACACAAGACAATATAATTGTACAAAGGCAGGAAGAAAATCAATATGATAAAATACATAGCAAGTAATGCAATATGATGCAGTAAATACAAAAGCAGGGGGATAATCACATGGCTAAGGCAGTTGGAGAAAATGCAGGGGAAAAGCCAAGACAGAAGGTCAGTTCTTATAGTTGGGACCATATCTTAGTCATTACATATAACTCAGGGAGAACATCAGGGAAAACAGGCAATGTAAACACATTTATTGAGCACCTCCTATAGGCCAGGTATGGTATGGTTCCATTTCTATAACCTCACTGCAAAGCAGTTATTACTATGTTTTAAGAGGAAACAGTCAGAAAGGTTAGGTAGATTGCCCAACGTGTGGTATACAATGTCTTTCATATGCTGTATCTTGAATCAGTATTAGCTGAATAAATGAATATATATTTATTCAAGTGAAAGATATCCTGTGAATTTTCTTTGCTGTGCTTCTTTCTAATCTTTCCTAGAAAAATGCTAAACAGATAACTACAGGCTAGGGAAAGGACTGTGCTAGCTGGCATGCAGTAAGAGCAACAGGAAAAACAGTAATGGCAGTAACATATACAGACTCCCTGTGAGTTGGCCACTGTTTTGATTTACATGTATTAACTCATTTAATGCTGACAACACTATGAGGTAAGTACAATCTTTATTTCTCATTTTACAGATGAGGAAAGTGAGGTGCAGAGAGGTGAAATACCTTGTTCAAAGTTATCCCGTTGGTCAGTAGTAAGGCCAGGATTTGAACTTTGATAGTGGAGCTCCAGGCTGTACTTCACACCTCTGAACTATCTTGCCTCTAGTGACTTGCTGCCTTTCTTCACTGTGGTTCACCTAGCTTCACCTTTGGGCTCAGGCCCAGATTAAGTTTTCCCTAATTTCTCCTTTCAGGCCTCTTATGGCCACTTTGGCAAGTACTGCTTTCCAAAGCCAGTGGAAAACACTGATAGACTTCCCTGCTTTTTCTATTGTAAAAAAGGCAACTTGAAGTCATGGAGTAAGATACAAATCTCTCCTGCTTTCAGGTGGCAAGGGAGGTGAACCTAAATCAACCTTGCTGTATTTCTCAGATTACTATCTCAGCATATGAAGAAACAAAATACCCAGAATTTATAGAGAATTTATTTGATCTACAAATCAAATGCGCCAAAGACATGAACAGAAAATTCACAAAAAACAAGAGGCAAATATCTTTATTTCAAAATCAACCTTAGCTAGATTCATTTTTGTGTTTTTCTTTCTTCCTTGATATTGGCAAACTTTAAAAAGATTGATGTGGCTGAAGCTGGAGAAGGATGGTAAGGATGTGAGGGGGGTGAGAGACAGTGAAAAGGTAGTGGGATTGATGGATTATAGATTCTGGTAGAGCTGAAGTAATGCCGGATTGTGGTATGAGAAGGAATAAACAGAAAGGACAGGAGGTAGTGATCAGATTATGGGATTTTACAATTGAGAATGTGAAGAATTTCAATTTATTGATTATGACAAGGCCTAGAGCAACACAGTCCAATAAAAATATGTGCTGTGTATATAACTTAAAATTTCATAGTAGCCAGATTAAAAAAAGCAGGTAAAATTAATTTTAATGTATTTTATTTAACGCAATATATCCAAAAGAGTAACATTTCAACATGTAATCTAAAGATTGAGATGTTTTATATTCTTTTTTACATAGTAAATCTTTAAAACAATGTGTATTTTATACTTACTACATATCTCAATTTAGACTACTCACATTTCAAATGCTCAGGAGCCACACATGGCTAATGACTACTATATTGGACAGCACAGGTCTAAAGTATGACCATGGGAGTAAGTGGTAGGATAGAGAGACCAGGGTGTTGGAAGGATCACCTATGTGAATACTAGAATCACCAAGAATGTTTTTCAGTCACCAAAAAGAACATGTTAGACCTACACGTAATAAGTCAGAAAGATCTCCAAGACATATATTGAAGGGAAGGTTAATTTCCAGTATAATATGTACAGATAATACCATTTATTTAAAAAAAATATGTAAGTTACAAAAGAATACTACAAGGAAAAAGATGTGCTAACTTGATAATGGTTGCCTCTGGAGAATGGACTAGAAATAGGATAGAGTGGGAGTGAAGGGGGACTTTCAAGTCACGCTCTAAATACTTCTGGATCATCTGTATATCTCACAATAAGAAGGTATTCATGTACTTGTATAATAATTGTTTAAGAGTTAATATTAATACCATTGATCTTGTTATCTATTTGACTTGGTTTCCTCTCTCCTCCCAATTGCCTGCCCTTTCCTCAGAGTTTCAAGTATCATGAATTATTCTGAGAATACAAAGCTGGACGGCTTACTAACCATTTTTTTTTTATTAGTAAAAGAGTGTATGTATTTCAGTTTTTTATATATGATGCTGTAAAGCACCTTGTTGAGACTTCCATTTCTGTTTTGTGTTGCTTGGGGCCTCAGATGACCAAGTCTTTAAATCTCAAGATGAATGTGATTAAGACAAGGAGAATGAGTTACAGGGTTCCATTCTGTGTCTTATTCTTTTCATCAGACAGCATTCATTTACTCTCCTGTTTCCCTAACTAAACATGTAGCTCAAGAATGCTCTAGCAGACTTAAAGAAGCATGACGTGATCGCTTTCTTTAGATTTTATGCTTCTTGAGGGCAGTGACTGAACTTTTGTACCCCTGGTGCCTATATTAATGCATAGCAAATAGGCACTCAATAAATGTTCTTTAAATAGCACAGTGAAGGTAATTTGTCAATGATAAGAGCTAGTAAGTGTACTGAACTAGAGTTTAGAATAGAGGAATGGGCTGTTATGTTATTTCTATATTGCTTTCTTGTGAACTTTCAACTTCCCCTTCAAAATCTAGGACAAATGTCACCTTCCCCCCATAGCTTTCCCTTCTGCACAAGTAGTTAACAGCCACACTCTCAGTGTGCCCAAAGAATTATGTGTATATCTCTCAAACCCTCTCATGCTATGTGTTCACATTTCTAATTGTGAGTTCTTTCTTTCGGGATAAGGACGATTTCTTACTATATGTAACACAATGTCTGAGACCTAGCAGATGCTCAATAAATGTTTGTGAATGAATACATACATAAATGTATAGATCAGACCTTGAGGCCTCAAATCCATTTCCACATACAATGACAAAACAGAGACGAAACCTACATTTATTTAATCACTGAATATTTGCTGAGCACCTGCTATACACCAGGCAAAAGAAAGGAAAAGAAACAAATTGTCTATCCAGAATTACTTTTAACTCTTTCAGCAGTGCCTAAGTCCTCATCATAAAAAAGTCCATTATACTGATTTAGTATCCATTCATTCTTTGGTTAATCTTCATGTACAGTTTTCTCAAGTGTACTTTCAAATATTGCATAATGCTGTAGACCATGATATATTCCAAGGGCTGTCTGAAGGATAAGAGGAATCACCATTGCTTTTATCTCTGTTTGACAAAGCAGCAGCCAATAAAGTACAACCCTTCCTTTTGGTGGCAGTGGAACAGTATGATACCTAAAAACGGAAAAGGATTAATTACTTCCTCTGGAAGTAAATTCTATAAAAAATTTGTTGATGTCTCCTAAACTGATCATTTCTATTCTAGATCTTTCATGTAGATAACAAAAAAGGTTAAAATTAGCTATTTGAAATATGAAACTATGATATTTTGATGAAAATGTGTCATTGGCAGCTAAAGAATAAGGAGAGTCTATTAACATTTTTTAAAAAAAGGGGGGGGCTTCCCTGGTGGCACAGTGGTTAAGAATCCACCTGCCAATGCAGGGGACACAGGTTCAAGCCCTGGTCCGGGAAGGTCCCACATGTCGCGGAGCAACCAAGCTTGTGCACCACAACTACTGAGCCTGCGCTCTGGAGCCCACGAGCCACAACTACTGAGCCCACATGCCACAACTACCGAAGCCTGTGTGCCTACAGCCGGTGCTCTGCAACTAGAGAAGCCACCACAGTGAGAAGCCCGTACGCACACTGCAACCAAGAGTAGCCCCCGCTTGCCTCAACTAGAGAAAGCCCCCAAGCAGCCAAAAATAAATAAATTAAATAAATAATTTTTTTTTTTAAAAAGGGAAGAAAGGAAGAAACGGAACAAAAAGATGGACTTACTTGACTGCCAGACGTCCATTTTTAGAAAAAGCTAAAGCAGTGGGATATAAAACACCACACACTATGCCAATCAGTGAACTTCTCAGAACACAATTTTCCCGGCTTATATTACCTGGAAAACAAAAGTAAATTTGATCTCCCTTTAAAACTCAGGATAAGAACTATTAAGAGTCTTGGGTCCTCATACAGTAGTTATTTGCATTGTCCTCAAGCATAGCAAAATAGTAGAAAGAATATTAGAAATTCAGTCTATGGCACAATAGACTAAATGTATCACATTTAAAAAATGCTTTTATTATACTTCACATAAAGATAAGTTACCTCTTACTTATATGGCTGTTGCAGAAGTAGTTTCATAGTGAAGAATATTAAACTAGCAGACCAGATATCTGGATTGTAGGGTAGTACATTTATGTTGTCTATGTGTTAGGCATGTACTAGGGATACAGTATTACACAGAAGAGATCCAATCTCTGAACTTCAGGTCAGTTTACTAAGAAAGAAATACATTAGACAAATATTTAAACAAATAATCTTAAGTGTGCATATGCTTTGAAGGTAAAATGAATAGAGAATGTATCTAGAAACTTAACCTGAGGGAATCAGAGGTTTCCCTGGGGAAAAGGTGTTTAAGCAGGGACCTGATGAACAGAGGTCAGAGGTTCCATCAATTACTAGTTGTGAAACTTAAGGTAAGGGGAAGAGGTAGGAAATAACATTAGAAGCCCATAATATGCCAGATACTATGTTAAGACATTCAACATACAGTATCTTAATTCTTAAAACAATCCTGTGAGGTAAGTACTATTAGTCCTAATTCATAGATAAGACAGCTGAGTCTCAGAGATTAAATGACTTGCCCAGTGTCACAAAACTTAAGTGAAATATGTAGTATACCAAAGCCTCCTTTTTTCCCAGTATATCATGCTGCTTCTTAGTGTACTTGGACATGTCTCAGCTTGGTTTCTTACCTGTAAAGGAAAGACACAATACTACTTGCCCTGGCTGATTAGGAGGATTGTTGTGGGGATGAAACAGGACAATATATGTGAAGGTACTTTGTTAGTGGTAAAGAAATACACAAATGTAAGGGACGGTTATCAGCAGTAGCAACGGTATATGTTAATGAGTAATTTTACTTAGATATAAACACATTATATGTTAATGAATTTAAATTTACCTGAATACAAAGCATGTCTTACAAGAAGCTCACAAGAAACTATGGTAGACAAAAATGGAAGTGTAGTCAATGATGCATATGTCTTCAAAGCATCATGTTTAACCTTGAAGCAATTTCTGAAAATTAAGTTTGCCAGTATTCCAGAGAAACCAGCTGTTGTTCCAAAGGTCACTGTTCCATATATATTTAAAGTCCTAATTGGAAAAACAAAGTTAAGAGTTAAGTTCAACATAATATTCTTCTAATAGATATATCCTTTCCTGGGTTTGTTATAACATATTTACTCAACATCAAATTTTTCTTGAGCATTTACTATGCTCAATACTATACAAAGAAAAGTATTTTCTTTGTGCTGAGGGTGGGGCAGTGAATAAAGCGGAAAAAAAAAAGAAAAAAAATTCCACCCCTCATGGAACTTGCATTCTAATAAGAGAATATAATTATCTCACTGAGAATAGAGTGGTTCTAAGATGGAGCTCTTTTAAAGAGAGAATAAATTTTGGCCACAAATAAATATGAATATGTTCCAATGTAGCCAAATTTTATGAACTATCTAAATCCAAGAATACTGTTCTTTCTACTAAAAAAATTAATTTGCTTAAGGTCATTTGAAAAAAGTTTTTTACATTTGGTTAGGCCTTCTAGAAAATAACTATTTCTTACGTAGTCCAGATACATTTAAAATAATTTGTCTAGGATTTCCAAAACTTCATCCAAAGAAATTTGAAAGATCTAGTTTTTCTGACTCATACCTAAATCCAGAAATGTTTAAAGTCTAAGATCAACGTCCTTTGATTTTATTCTTGAGCTCTATTAATCTAAAAGTCAGAATGGTAATGTGAAACTATATGTACATCATAGAATCTGTATTCTTTTTTTTTTTTTTTTTTTTTTTGTGCCGTACGCGGGCCTCTCACTGTTGTGGCCTCTCCCGTTGCGGAGTGCAGCCTCCGGACACGCAGGCTCAGCGACCATGGCTCACGGGCCCAGCTGCTCCGCGACATGTGGGATCCTACCAGACCGGGGAACGAACCCGTGTCCCTTGCATCGGCAGGTGGACTCTCAACCACTACGCCACCAGGGAAACCCTGTATTCCCTTTTGCTGAGCTCAGCACTGTGGCTGAGGTAATAAATTCTAAACTGAAATTAATTACAATTGATAATTAATATAAGTAGCCTTCAAAATGGTGTTCTCCTAATTACTTTTAATTAAAATATGTTTATTGCACAAATAACATTTCAACAATTTTAGAAACAAAACAATTTCAAGAGAGAAAAGAAATTATCCAGTCTCAGTATTCCAACAAACCACTATTTTCATCTGCTCATGTTTCCCTCCAGTTCTTTTTTTAAAATAAGCTTTCTTTATAACCAACTCAATAAAGTTAACAGGATCTTAGATACCTAGAAACAATGGCAATACAGAAGATCTGCAAATAAAGTTATTGACTTTCAGTCTGGGTGAGTCTCTTACTTTTCTTTTCTAAGATATTCAATTTTTTTTTCTATGATTTCGATGACCATTGGTTTTCTGAGTTTTGCATCTCCTAGAGAAGGACTGGACTGACCATATATGTATGTTGGCATCTTGATGTCCTAGAAAACACAAAAATCCAGAACCATAATAGCTAATGATGTTAATATTAAATCTTATAAATTCTACAGATTCAGATTAAAAAACATTTAGACTCTAGTAAAAGTGTCAGGTACTGTCATCTGCTTTCACATACTTTTGTTAATGATTCAGTCACTATTTAGTGAGCTCTTATTATCTGTTAGACGATGGCTTTTTGACTCACATAACAACTTTGAGAAATTGGTAGGATAATGGTCATCTCTACCTTTATGGATGAGACAAACAAGGTTCAGAGAGGCTGACTTGCCTGAGGACTTGTTGTAGAAGGATAATTTACTGAGATATTTTTTGTTTTCTTTACAGTTTTCCCTGAAGGTAGCCAGGCCCTTTGTAGTTCTCCATGCTCTAGCTTTTTCAGAGCTGAAAGTAAACAGTAGCTACTTGTTGACCACTATCTTTATCCTCTGTCTCATGAAAGCCTGAGCTTTTGGAGATTATGTTGAGTTTCCTGGAGAGGTAGGAGAGAACAGGGATTGCCCTGGAGAATATCGAGAGAGAACATCAGAAAGACGGACACATTCCAGCCTAGGAAGAGGCAGTGGATCATGGTTACCTGGATTATATAAGGTATATATATATCCAGATCCCTACTGGGGCAGAAGTAGGGCCTTTGCTGGAAATTGCTATGCAGTATATCAGGGAGCCTGGACCTATGGCACTGGGCTCCAGGGTTGGAAAGTTTCTGTGTCCCAAGTGTGATGTATGAATAGACAGTTGCTAATGTCAAGGGACCATGAGGTTTGGCCAGTAGCATCTTAACAGAAACCAGTAGTTGAAAAAAACAAAACTGGATCCTCAGAAAGGACCCCTTCTGAATATTTTGCTCTGGGTAAGACTCTCAGATTTCTGTGAAACGTCTTAATATTTGTTACATCTTTTGCCATACTGGCATTATGGGATTCCAGATTAGCCAATGAATAGATTAAATCTATGCCTTTCGAGATTTATATGATTCTCCATTTTAACAACATTTATGGTCAAGGGCATAGACTAGTAAGTCTCAAATTTTAGGAGTCCTGGGCAAGAGAATCAGAGTGGGTTAAGCATAAAAGACGTAAAAGAGACTTAGTAAGATTCTCAACTTTTCATGTGCACAGGAATCACGAGTTTATCTGAAATGCAGTCTCTTGAGCTCCCTATTGAGATATCTGGATTCAACAGGAGTAGGGTAAAGTCTAGAAATCTGCATTTTAATAACACCAAGTGATTCCGATGCTGGTAGTTTATGGACACATGTTGAACATCACTGTAATATTTATTTCCTGAATAAGTGATATGTACCAACCCTAACCCTAACTAATGAAAGGTCAATTCATCCATGGTATCAACATCCTGAAGGTACAGGCTCTTTTGAATCTTCATATGGTATTAAACAATGAGTAATAATGGATGAGTTTCTTTCCCTGCATAATTGAAGAACTGTACTCAAGCCAGTTCTATCTTTTTCTTTAAAATATCTGGGGAAGACAGAAAAAAAAAGTAAACTATTTTATAAATTACAGTTTTTCAAAGACTAGATTTAATCTTTTGCCTCTCTCTGACATCTAAATGGCAAATGGAAGAGACAAGATAGCAATATCTAAGGGAGATTCTATATCTAATCCCTCTAGTGTACATGAAGGCAGATGTCAGTAACATGACAATTAATCAGAAACTTGGGAAAACTTTTCGTTTTGCTGTCATCCAATTCGCTGAAGTCCCTTATTCCTCACAAAGAAAACTTTCAGCAATCCCTTGTACCAACCTCCTACCTCGTCTACACCTCAATATATAGGAAACACACATATCCAGGATTATGATCCTAAAATACTGAAACAGGACAGCAAATATTTATTGAGTGCATAGTTTTTGTTATTCAAGCAGAGAAATATACTGATAACTTTCTGATAGAATTTTTACAAGTATTGAAATGTAAAAATTTCTCTATAACTAACATTTTATCTAAAAAGTAACCAGTTCAAGGCCACTCAACTGGTCACCACGATTACACCAGTAATATTTTATGGTTTTGTAGTGCTTTTATGTGTATTATTTCACTTGCCCTTCAGAATTTTATTTAACATTCACTCATCATTTGTTCAGACATTCACCTGGTATTTGAAAGTCCCCCGGATAAGCAAGATGTAGTATGTCCTCAGAACCCACAACCCAGGCAGAGGTCAGGACAAAATGGCAGGAAATTTAAAATGCAAAGTCCCCGAGTCAAGAGAAAACAGGCGACATCAATCAGGACTAAACTTTAGGTCTCCTTTCTCCCCACCTCTTTTCATAGCAACCAGGGATTTAATTGCGCCCTGCATGGACTTGGGAGCTGTTCTCTTTAGACCTCAAATCCCTTTTACGCGCATCATTTCAGAAGAGTGCGCCAGCACTTGAGGCTGCAGAAATCACCGCCCTTACCACCCTGGGTTTCCGCCTACCTCGGGCGCTTCCCCAACTCCCACCGGCACCACACCTGCTGCGCTCCGATCGCCTCCAGCCTCACGCCCGAGCCCCGCCATTTTGGCGACTCACGTGACTAGTGGTGGGCGGGGACCCAGAACTCCCGGGGCGGGAAGTGGTGCGGGCTCACGCCTCTAGCCCGCATCCCTGGCCCGCCCCGACCCAGTCAAAAGCCGCGCCCTCCATCCTGGCTGTGATTGGGCCCGGCGTTCAGAAACTGGAGCCGCTCATTGGCTTCCAGGAGGTCCAGACTCCCATGGGCCCGCCCCCTGCTAGGCCGGTGTTCCCTTTTCTTTAATTTGTTAGCGTAGCTCCCTCTTCTCGGCTCCTGAGGGGAACGTGGGGCGGTCCGAGCGCAGGGATGTCGCTGCGCGTTTTCCTCTCCTCAGGGCACCTCCGTTAGCTGGGGCCGAGCTGCCCAGCCCCTTTCATTCCTTCAGGGTGCTTGCCCCTCTGGCCTGGCCCGTGTGTTAAGGCTCCGGCTTCTCGGGCACCTCCTCCCTAGAGCCCCCAACCGGCTGCCAGAGCAGCCCCGACTAGCCTCCTCCCCTCACAGCCGTCAGACTCCCCTTCTCAGTCTTTAGTCCCCTCATACTCCATCCTTTCTCCTCGCTTGGAAAGAGACCGGAGAGAATTTTGCCCCCCCTCCCTGAGAAGACCCCCTTACCAGCCGGTGTTTCGGGTTGGGGGGCGCTGCGAGGACGCCCGGTGCCCTTTTGTGCGCGTTCAGTGCCCAGCAGTATCTCCCAGACCAGCACCCCCCGACCCTCCAGTCTCCATGTCTTAGAGAAGCCAAAATCGAGAGTTATATAATTTCTAGTGCTGCTGTTTCTCCAGCCTGAGGAAACACTTCATCGCGTGGAGGGTGCAGGACATTTCTGTGCTCTTCTATATAAGAACGGGGTGTGGGCAGGGGTGGCCGGCGGTAGCAGAGAGATTTGTTTTTTCTGCAAAAGGAAGGTGGGTAGTTTGGAGAGAGACTGAGGGAAAAAGGGTGGATGTGGAAGCCAAGCGGCCGAACTCTCTCATTTAGGAAACCGCGAACTGTTTGCACAGCGTATGCTCACATGCCTAATACTACTACAGCGTCTCAGAAAACACCTTTGGGGGAAGGTTTGACTTGTCTCGAACAGTCTCTGTTTTTCCTCGACGGATAGGGAGCTGCTTGGATGCGAAGAGACGGCATGATGTGAATGACTCCAATGTGAAGAAATCTTCGCCAACTCATCCTGCATCAAGTGCCCATTGAGTAGCACTGTCACTTTAATGTCTCCATGCCAGGGGATTGCTTTCCTTCTTTTCAATCCTCTCGGTTAATACGTGGGAGGATCAGAATCAGAGGGGGCATTAAGGATCAAGCCTGAGGGGCTTGGAGAGCACAGAAGAAAAAAAATGAAAGTGACAGCAAGCTGGATCCTGTCTTACTGAGGGGGTGAGATCCGGAACTTCTGGTCCAGTGAATAGAAAGGGGCCTTTCAGTCTGTGTTGTGCCCCAGAAAACTGTCCAAACTCACCCACCTTTTTAGAGACTAGAGTCAAAGAGGTTTTTAAAAGTATTTTTGGGGGGTGAGGGTTTTAAATTTTTCTCTAAAGAATTGAGGGTTTTTATCGTCAACCAGTTAATCTTTGAATTTGATCATGTATTGAGTAATGAGACAGCTGTGTAAATTTGGTTTGTGCCTTAATTGAGTTAGTCATCGAACTCCAAAAATGTTGCTGCCTCAAGAGGAGTTTTAATAATGTTTTCTATGCTTACAATAATTTCCTTTTAAAACAGAATAAATGTTTTATAAACATTGAAAAACTCAAAAGCTATTTTTCTTTAAACTCCGTGGGCACTGTCAAAGTTGGTGGAAAAAATACATCATTTTTTCTTTATTTGAAAGAGAAGACAGCCTGGATTTCAAACAGTGAAGTGGTTTGCAACAGTTACCTGGCTCTTGGCCTCCATCCAGGTGGATCAAGTTGAGACCTGAAAAGAGATCTTGAATCCTGTGTCAGTGGAAAGACCCAAGAATGCCAGTCAAGAAGAAAGGTGGGCTATGAGGCTTTCTATATATGTTTCTCCTTTTTCTTGGTTCTGCTATTTGCAGTTTAAATTGTAGTCCATTTGAGAGTAGAATTTTGCTTGGGATGTAGTTATTGTAATGATGTCTTTTCTGTGGTACATCATTCAGTAATATTATTTTACTAAATGAAAACCAAGTAGGACTGTTGTATTTAATTATAGACTTTTATGGTTTCGTAAATCAGGTGGTATAAATCACCATTTGTAATCAGCGTAAATTTGATACCACAGAATTGGGATTTTCTTTAGCTTGCTTTCTTAGCTTGTTAAAGGTTACTTTTACACAGTCTTTAAAAAAGAAACCTGTACAGTGCAGCTCTTCCTCATGGATTTAATATTTATCAAGCAAATTACATAGTTGTAAAAGACAAAGTTGTTTGTAGTGAATGCAATTATAGATTTATTATTTATCTTTTATTAAAAATAGCTTTCATGTTTGGGTTTACTCTAGTGGAAATCTTCACTTTTGTGATAAAGCACCACTTTGGTAACTGTTGTGCTTTTCCAGATGTATACATTATCCAGTAACATGATTGGCAAATTCTGCAAATGAGGTAAACACCTCACTCCCCACCCCCACTGATCAAGATCTGGAAGGTTCCTGAAGTATAGTTTATTATAGGTCACACCTGGGGATTCACTTTAGCCTAGATCTACCCCAGGTGAGCCTTGTTCACCTAAGGATCCTAGAGAAGCTTGTGTTTTTTGTTTTTTGACATTTTTCAAAAGACCAGATCAACTATAAAGGAGTTTTTTTAAAAGAGTTTTAAGCTAAAATGTGTATCAATACCCTTGAACTCTACTGTAGTGGACTAGTATAGATCCAAATGTTGACCATATATGTGAGTTGCTACAGTCTGAAACTAAAGCTTAGTGTGAAGGTTAAGGTGCAACCTGGCTCTGCATGATGTTTAATCCTACCTGTGGATTTGGAAGGTGTATTGAGGAAACTTATAATCAGTGAGATTCTTTATCCAACTGCTGTCTGTAGAGAAGGACAATGATATATAAAACCTCTGAAACACTTAGAAATGTCCCTTTGTATGCTGGGATTTAAGACTGGGCTTGTTTCCTTCTCCTGCTCTCCTCCATACTATCACTGAGAGAAGTAAACTCTCCTTGAGATTTTGGAGCTACACCTGTCCAGACCTGACACAATTGGTTTATTTGGAACAAGAATGATTTGGGGGAATGTAGCCAATAAAGGATACGTCTCTTTGACTTATTTAGCTTGGGGTGTATTTTTATTCTTTCTACCATTTATTGTGCTCTAGTTAGTGTCCCTTTTGGACTTACTTTAAACTAGTAATTGAATTAAACACATTGTGTGTGTGTGTGTGTGTATGTATGAGACGGAGACAGAGAAGAGGAAGAGGGAAGGGAGAGAGGAAAGGAAGAGAGAAAGAGAGGGATAAAAAGGTATCTGGGAAAGAGGAGGAGGAAAGGCATTGATGTTCTAGATATAACTTAACTAAGCAGGGTGAACTTAAGATTTCTAAACCCAACAGACTGAGTTTTTAAAAAAAGTTCCTACCTTTAAAGGAAGTTACAAAAATTGCCGATACATTATTGAAAACCATACTTTATGAGAAATAATTTATTTCCTTCCCTGCTTCCTTCCCTCTTCTTTCCTCCCTCCCTCCTTCCTCTTCTCTTCTCTTATTCTTTACCAATGGGTTGATTGTAGTGGGTCAGATTTTTAAAGGAATCAACAAGTTCTAATTAGCAAAGTACAAAGTTCTAATTAACAAGTACATATCTGGATATTATTAAAGTATATGCATTATGTAATTTACTCATGAACTAATCTAGAGAAACAGCTTATCTTTTAAAAAATCTCTTAAAACTGTTAGTATTAAGATATATATTTTAAAATATAGACAACTAACCAAACAAGTTATGACACGTACATTATATTTTTAATTAGCTAAGCTTACTATCTGTACTGTTTCTATAAGTAAAACAAATACTTTGAAGTATAACCTAGATTTATTCTGCAGAGAGCACAGTCCTCTCTCATCTTGAATCTTTTCTCTTTTTTTTTTTTAAAATATTTGTGCTTCTTCTTTTGTATTTTTTAAAAATTTATTTATTTTTGGCTGCGTTGGGTCTTCGTTGCTGTGTGGGGACTTTCTCTAGTTGCGGCGAGCGGGGCCTACTCGTCGTTGCTGTGCACGGGCTTCTCGTTGTGGTGGCTTCTTTTGTTGTGGAGCATGGCCTCTAGGCTCGCAGGCTTCAGTAGTTGTGGCTCGTGAGCTCAGTAGTTGTTGCTCAGGGGCTCTAGAGCGCAGGCTCAGTAGTTGTGGTGCACGGGCTTAGTTGCTCCATGGCATGTGGGATCTTCCTGGACCAGGGCTTGAACCTGTGTCCCCTGCATTGGCAGGCGGATTCTTAACTACTGTGCCAACAGGGAAGTCCCTCTTTTTTCTTTCTTCATTGTTGCATGTGGTAGATAGGATGGAAGCTAGGCTTTATGTAATTTTAAACAATAACTATCCTCATAGAGACAAGTGTTTATTCATTGTTGAATATATTCTTATTACAATAAGAAATTTTCATAAGACATATTTCTCACTTGTTACATATTTTGTATGTTATTGTAAAAGTGGAGAGTAGTTTCTCTGATTGGTAATATGCAAGCATGGTAGGAAGTGGGAATGAGTGTGACATCTAAGTACATTTTTTTTTTTTTTCTGCCCCTCACGGCATGCAGAATCTTAGTTCCCTGAATAGAGATGGAACCCGGGCCTGCTGCAGTGGAAGCACAGAGTTGTAACCACTGGATCACCGGGAAAGTCCCTAAGTACATATTTAGGTGCTATTCTTGATTGTTCTTAGGTAAGCCAAAACTGCTATATTCAGTGCTATTTTGCTTTATGACATTACTTCCTACCTCTTCTACCTCACTCTCTTCACATTTTTATAGATCTCAGTTTTATCAACAGAACAGTCATCATTTCTTCTTCAGAGATATTTTTCTCCCAGCAGTCGCTTTTCATTCAGGATTCTCTTTTCTACAGTTGTAACTTGATTTGCTCCCAACTGAGCCTTTATGATATCTTTGACCTGTTTTAAATTCTGAAAATTCAGGGCCAATCCAAGATAAGTTGTATCAGCATTCTCTGATATGATGCAAGGTCATGATGTATAGTAAGGGACTATTTCAACAGACTTGTGAATTGATCTGATTTCATGTTGGATTAATGTAAGAAATAAAAGTTAACGATAGTTGTGTTCTCCCCTGTGGTTTTTGCAGAAAGTTGCTGTTTTAGTGATAAAATATACTTCAACAGACTTTTTTAGTACATTGCAGTTTCTTTTTTGAGCAGTTTTTTGTTCTCTTTATTGTCATTAAATATGTGAAAAAAATCAATGCTTTTAATACTTTGAGGTTGATGCTTATTTCATTTGTGTTTTTAAAAAACTGTCCTATTCTGCTCTTCTTTTAAATTGGTATAGAAGTCTATCTGATGTTATTAATTTACATGACCCTTTATTTCCTTTGAATTCTTCTGTTGCAACTGTTTTTAGCCATATAAGAGTATATATACCATGTACTGAAACTTAAACACTATCATTTTCATAATTCACATGTTTTGACGTTGTTCTTTTTAAAGGAAGTTGAAGAATGTTGTGTGATTAGAATCCCAAGACATGATATTGCCATATATCTTATGGACATTTGTGAAATTGAGGTTGTTGTTTCCTGGGTTACACTCTTTCCTTTTGGTTGACTGTATACTTCATAAAAGTGTCATTTCTGTTTTTCTTTTTTCCCCACTCTCTGGAAGGGAACTTATAACTCTTCTGTTTAATTTTTCCTCATTTAAAAAATTCTTTCATTATCTATTTCCTGCACTTTGTGGCTTAACTTCTTTTTTGTAGGATCTCACTAGTTTATATTTGCCTTTCATTATCTGAGCATCCTCTCTATCTCTAGCTTTTCTTCAATTACTAAGTTTTTTTTCAGGTTCTCTAAAGGGGAAAATATGTACCTAAATTTATTGACTACACCTGAGTAGCTATTTTATCCCTTCTGTACATACTTCACCAAATTTTTGTTTGAACTTTTGTGTTTGCCATACCAGGATTATATTCAGATGCTTTTTCGATTTCAAAAAACTTCATGCTTTTTCTTTTTCCGAGCCAGTAGAACTCGAAATAGTTAAGCCCCAGAGAGGGATGGGAAAAGGCAGGTTTCAAACTTTTGTAATTTCTGTAAGTCAAAGTAAGATAACTTACTAAAGTTTTTTTAGATTTAAAATCCCTCAAAAAGGACATCTTGACCTTGGTTGAGAGAATTGTTAAAAATCATGATGCCACAGATTCTTTTTTTTTTTTTTTTTTTGTTTTTAATATAATTTAATTTTTTATACAGCAGGTTCTTATTAGTTATCTATTCTATACATATTAGTGTATACATGTCAATCCCAATCTCCCAATTCATCACACCACCACCGCCCCCCCGCCACTTTCCCCCCTTGGTGTCCATATATTTGTTCTCTACATCAAGCCACAGATCCTTGATGTTGGAAAATACTCATCAATCCAGGAGGCATAAAGAGAGAACATTCTGAAGTGAGAAATAGAAGAATACTCTTTGTATTCAGCTACTGATTAGGAGTATGTTATGAAGCAAATGATAGGCATAGTGTTAAAATTATCTGTTAATTGAATTTATTTTACAGTTTTTAATGTATTGGGAATGTTGCAAATGATATGCTAATGAATTGACACCATAAAATATTTGAACTGTTAGGTTTTTGGGAAACTGCCCAAGTGCTCCATTCATGATAGAATATTTGATCTCTCCTTTAGGCCTATGATTGGTTACATCTTTGGGTGGAAGAGGCTAGTCAGTGAGAAGATGTACACAAAATATTGGATTTTTAAAACATCAAATTAAGACATTCAATTCATTTATGCCTTTGCCAATCAATCAATTAATCCATCACTCTTCTATAACAATACATTCAGTAAACTATAAAAATACTCTTCTTTCTTAATTATATACTCTCATTATATGCTCTTATTTTTTAATATTTATTGTGTAACCATGTCAGTGATGATAGAATATTTTTGAGTATAATGCTGAGATGTATAAAATCTTTTTATTTTTTATTTTTAACTGGAGCAAGAGCACTTGTACCCCAGCTATAATTCCTGCTCAGGAGTTTGTAGCAGTCAAGGCACGAGGGCTCTGTATCCTCAATGTAGGTTGCTTTGTCAGCAAAGGATCATGAGTTTTACCCAGTCTCTTCTGTCCAGTCAGTCATTCCAAATTCCAAGTAGTAAGCTTTCTGCATAGGTTCAGTTTTTAGTGAGTTTTTCAAAGCTATTTCAAGAATTATGGCCAAATCGCCTCTATTATGAAACAATTCTCCTGACCTTATTTGTTTTAGGATTTAAAATCAAGAGGAAATGATATAAAGTAGAAAATCCTGTGAAAATGAATTAAGTTAAATCTTTCAAAGATTATGAGTAAGATTATGTATCCCATTGCTGCTGATGACACATCTTGCCAGTCATTGGGGCCCTAATTCTGTTAGAGTTAGACTCTGAGGCTTCTGTAGGGGGCCTGTCATTTTGGAGAGTTGTGACATCTTTATCATTGAAAGTGTGGTGAGACTTGAAATAAACCTGTTAGGTTCTGTACTATTTAAAATACCTTATAGGTAATAAACTATAAATTATTTTAAAAGGTAAACTTGGGTATGTATTTAAGGAAATAGCTTTCCTTCTATTTATTTATTCCATCATTTATCCATTCAACAAAGATTTATTGAGTGCCTGCTATGTACCAGGCACTGTGCTAGGTGCATGTTTTACAGTGGCAAATGATATTCGGTGTCTGCCTGTATGATGCTTACAATTTATTAGGGAGACAGATACGGACACAGGTAATTCCACTGTGTATGTTGGGATTAACATCGTGTCATGTTCATTTCTTTGCATCATGTCCCTATAATCCTCAATAGCAGTGATACTGTGGGAAAAACCTAGACCAGTAGTCAGAAGACCTGGCTTCTAGGAGAAGGGACAAGATCTGATAATCACTGAGCTGGACTCTCAGTCTATAAATTTAGGTGTGTAAGAAATATCCATTTATTTTCTATAGTTCAACTTTATTTTTGACTCTTAATTACTAAGTTGTGGGCAGAATCACTCCAATCCTTTTTGAGTTTTTTCCTACTTCCGTGGGGTTATGGTAGGATTCCATCTGGAATGGGGGTATACTCTGGTCATTGATCATCTAAATACAACGGTTTACCTCTGAGGCATGAGTTGTTGTGTCTAGATGGTTCTTTCTGGTCTGGCAACAATTGCTACTTCTAAGACATGTATTTAAATGTTTTTTTCCCAGAATTTCTCTGTTTCTGTTTGCCTAGTTGCATAATGATGCTTTTCCTCTCTGGGGTCTTTCGGCCTTTCAGGTAATGCTGCCAGGAAACAGAGCCTAGATACCTGCTGCCTTGGGATCCAAAAACTTCTCTTATTTTTCAACTGAGAAAATCTCTTTCTAGACTGGGGATGGGCTAGGAGATGTCCCTCTCTCTGCAGGTACCTGAGAATCTCTCTTTCATCTCTGAAATAAACATTTCTTTGGAGGGTTTAGGCTTTTGGAAAGCAACACTGGGATAACTTTAAAATCCCATCGGTTTTCTGTCCTGGTACATACCTCCCCTGAGGCAATAAAGTACAAAACCAGTTACCAGCTTGAATGAGAAGAAAGGAAATGGGAACATTTAGAGAGAGAAGAAATTAACATCTCAAAGTGCCAGCCTCCCACAGGTACTTCTTCACATGCCTTCTTATGATAATGCCACCAGGTGACCTTGTGAAAATCATATCATCTTGCTGAACCTCTGTTTCCTTTTCTAAAAGGGGTTTAATACTCCCCCCATATATGTTATTTCTTTTCACCATCAAATAAGATAACATATATTAACTTCACTTTTATAAAGTTAGTGATAGAATTAGGACAGGAAGCTCATCCAATGTTCTTTCTACTGTATGAGTAAGGTATTCTTTGAACAAATGAATGACATCATGGTGCAGTGGAGGAGAGTCCCGGGACAGAATCCTGTCTTTACCATTAGCTGAATAAGTTATCTAAAGAAGATCAACAGACTGAGCTTCAAATTCCTCATCTTCAGACATGACTGAACTAATAATACTCAACTCTTAGGATTATTGAGACAATCAAAGAAAAATATCTAGCCCATGTGGAAATTGTTTTGGGAATAGGAAAGTGCTATACAAATGCTTATCAGAATACTTTCTTTCTTTCTTTTTTTTTTTTTTGGTCCAAGGAAGAGGAAAGTTGTGTTCAGAGGAAAGTTGTCTCCTTCCATCAGTTGTCTGGGTCCAGCTTCCTGGTCAGCGTCTGGAGTTAGCCTACCCAGATGTGGCAAGTACACATCTGGTTACAGAAAGGAAATGCCACATTGTGCTTTTTTTTTTAGAATAGAATAATGTTTCTTATGAGTATTTCTTCTCTTTCAATGTTGATAAAGTAATCTGTAAACCATCCAATATTTACAAAATGATTGCAGTCTTTAGATCTGCTTTAAGTCCGACCATACATTTTCCCCACAATTTAAATTCCAAGTTTTACCTATTTTTTCATTTTCTTTTTGTAGTTTGTTACAACTGGAATAAGGCATATTTCAGTATTCAGCTGAAGATGCAATTTACTATCTTCTTTCTTTCTATTTATTACTATTTAACCTTGTACTTTTCCCATTGTTCTCTTCAACAATTCTATAGAAATTCTGAAAGCATGACTTATCTGAAAGGTAGTAATATAAATTCACCATTTCATATTAATATCTTTTTGTGTCAATAGGGGAAATAGCCTTATCAACAGGTGTTTGTTGAAGTATATTTAAAAAATTTTTTTGGGAGGGGGCGGGCTGGAAGTATAGTATAATTGCTAAGGACAATTAAAGAAAAAAGAAACACTGATCCTTTCCCAATAAGTTACGTTTCAATATGGCATAATACTTAAAAGTATGGGCTTTGGTGCCAGATAGAACATGGTTTATACCCTGGTTCCAACACTGGTTGTGTAGCCTTGGGCAAGTTATTTCATTTCTCTCAGTTTGTTTCCTCATTTGCAAAATGTGTATAGTAGTATTTCTTGGGGTTCTTGTGAAAATTATATAAGGTGATCTCTGCAGAATGCTCAGCATTGCTCAAAAAATGCCAGCTAATTTTATTAGTAATAAAATGACACCTTTATCACCTTGAACTGTATATTTTAATATTAAAAAAGCTTCTTTTTAAAGACCTGGTACGAGGATAACTTTTCTGTTGGCATTCATCATTTTATTATTTTCATATGAATATCTTAATTTACAAAATAACAAGAACAATAATGTCAATAATAAGAATTAAGCACATATAAGTACTTCCTAATAAAATATTTTTTGCTAGTCATAATGTCTTATATTGTAAATAATGATCAAAAACTGTTCAGTGTTCCATATATTCATTTGAAATGGCATGAGAGAGGGAAAAACTCTAATCATTTTTGTTTGTTTCAATTGATATATATCACACCGTAGTTAGGATGATCTTTCTAAAACTTTAAAAAATGGTCATGCTCATCTTTATTAAAAAATCTTCCATGGCTTGTTATTCCTCCTTCAGTATAAGGCCAAACATAGCATGGTCTGTATGGCATCAATTTACTTCTCTGTTCTCATGGCCCCTGGGTACCTCATCATAGCATGACCCCACTCTATTTTAATCTTTTACTTTGTTTATATTTTCTATTTAATTATCTTTACTTTCAGACAAAAGAAATCCCTAAGAGGGTAGAATATTTATCTTGTTCAGTGTTGAGTTCCCAGTGTCTAGAGCATTATAAGATAAATATTTGATTAATGAAAGAAAGAACTTTTTATCTCTATCAGGTTTTAAAGGTAGGACCATTTTAATTTATATGTTATAAATATTTTTATATTAATAAACATGTAAAAATAAGAAATTCAACATATAACCCTAGATTCTAAAATTCAGTGATAAAATTATGTCTGATTAGTCAAGTTTTATTTTTTTTCCATAGAAATATGCTCAACTCTGTTTCTGGAGGGTTAAGGGTGGTACTGTGGAGAGAACACTATACTTGAAATCAGAAGCTTTAGGATTAAGCTCCAAATCTGTTATTCAGTAGTTCTGTGATTGGACAAGCCACTGTGAATTTCAGTTTCATGTAAAATAGGCAATATGACTTCTCAGTGGTGGGAATCAGATCAGATAATGCATGTGAAAGTTCTTTCTAAACTGTAAAAATGTTACATAAATTTATTTAAAGGAATTTCAGTATTCTAAATGATTTGTGTATTTAGTTTACCCTTTCCTCTTTTACACTTTGATCTTAGTTTTCTGAACAATACCATCACATGTTCTATAATTCTTCCTTTTATTTTTAGTTGTGGCAAATAATTTTATGTTATCCTTTCTGTCTTTCTAAAATTTCATTTGTTAGCAGTATTGCCGTTTGCTGTTTCAAATTTAAATCACCTGTCCCAAATTATTTGTAACTTTTTGGTAATGCTATTCTTAAACCAAATACAAAAGAGTTGAAGCTTAATTAACAGACACATGATTACCTATAATTCCAGTTATGTAACATTCACTATATCCTTTGGATTGCATATTTCACGCAAAAATTTTTTATTTAAAAAAATGATTTCTGGACTTCCCTGGCGGTCCAGTAGTTAAGACTCCACACTTCCAATGCTGGGGGCAGGGATTCGATCCCTGGTCAGGAAACCAAGATCCCACATGCTGCACAGCACAGCCAAAATAAATAAATAAATAAAAAATTAAAAAATTAAAAACTAAGGGGAAATTTAAAAAGAAAAAGATTTCCCTCCTATTTCCTCCTGTACGTGACTTCAGGTATTCCAAATTTAGTTTCATCCTTTCAATAGACTCAGGAGTCATATGAATACAGATTTCCTTTAACAAAGAAAATAGGAAAATTGAGGCCATTGTATTGGCAATTCAGGTGAAAAAAATCTCCACTTATACCTGGTTTAATTTGAACATCAATTAAAGTATTCATCCTGACTTACTTGGATGATTATCTCAACTTTCCACTTTATTCAAGTAGTCAACATCTGGCTAGGGATCTTTGACTTGTATAACAAGGTCCTTGTCATCTTTTTTTTTTTTTTTTGCTTAATTTA
This sequence comes from Physeter macrocephalus, assembly GCF_002837175.3. Lineage (NCBI taxonomy): Eukaryota > Metazoa > Chordata > Mammalia > Artiodactyla > Physeteridae > Physeter > Physeter macrocephalus. The sequence continues at coordinate 47,426,928 of NC_041229.1, forward strand.
TCATCTTTGTATAGGTATCTAGTTTTAGATTACCTTCGAATTCAACCTTTCATTAATCAGAGATAAGAATTTAATCAGAAATGGAGTTGACACTATGTAGTGATCATTATTGATAATCAAAAGAAGCGTAAAAGGGCAGCCAGAATTCCAGCATTAGATGCTGGCATGCAAAAGCCTAAGTTGTCTAAGATAGACTTGACCGTATTCGACCATTTGTTTTTTCTTATATTCTACCATCTTGTTTTATGTGTCAGATTTTTCTCGTACAAACATGAGAGGCATAATAAGCTCTGCTGGTTTAGAGAACATCTAGCTGCTTTGAGTCAATACAGTGTCTTCCCTGGGTAGTCACTCAATAAATATATGTTGAATGAATTAGTGAAAGTCCCCTTATGTAGCAAATTATATTTGTAGATGTGATTATGGGAATGCTATTGGTACATTTTTGAGAATTGCCATTCACAGGAAAAAAATCTCAGAATAAGTGAGTACCTACAAAATTATATCTTTTTCACAGAGGAAAAAGAATTATAATTGTATAGAAAAAAGAAAAGATGCCTGGCACTTAGACTTTTAAAAATTATGTTTAACAAATGAAAGGATGAGAAAGGCTAAAGCTTGAAGCACTATAGATAATCAGATAACTAGCACCCAAAGATACATATGAGAACTGAGAAAGGTATACTATAATTGTGACATTATTGATTATTTACATTAGTGGTTAGGAATGTGTTAGAAACTCAGGTATAGTAAGCCACACTCTTTACAGGGAAACAGCTGATTGTTTAATTGTTGACAAAATGGGGATTCAAATATTTGTCCCTGATTAAAAGTGTTGTTAAAAATATTATATCAAGTAAAGTATGAAAGCATTTTTAAAAATTAAAGGTTTATACACATGTACTAGCATATGTTTATAACACCATCTTTTGTTAATATATGTCTTATTATAAAATTGGAGAGCGCTCCTATGCATCCATATTCATTTTTATATTTCTATCCTTCTTAGGTAAAAAAAGAACTGATGTCCTTCTCCATTCATTACTGCTTATTGAAATTCTCCCTTCTTTTAAGGGAGTAAGCTATATTATATAGGTGCATGAGAGAAGGCCTCATTGATAAGGTGACATATGAGCAGAGATGTGAAAGAAGTGAAGTAGTAAGCTTCATGGATATTTGAAGGAAGAATGTCTAGGCAGAATGGCAAGTGTAGAGTCCCTGTGGTAGGAGGGTTCTTGATGTATTTGAGAAAGAGCAGAGACCACTGTGGTTGGAGTAGACACAGGAGAGGTGTAAAAGCTGAAATCGGAGAGGTAGGCTTTTGTCGAGTGAGATGGGGAGTCACTGGAGGGTTTGAGTTGAGGAGTGATCCTATCTGACTTCTGACTTATAAACATCTTCCTGGCTGCTGTGTTTAGAAAAGACTGTAGGAGGGCAAAAGTGGCATCATGTAGACTTGTAAGAGGTTATTTCATTAATGCAGGGGATAGATGATGGTCTGGACCAGGGTAGTAGCACTGGAGGTGGTGAGAAGTGATGGGATTCTGTATGTAATTTGATGTTAGAGCCAACAGGATTTATTGATGGATTAGATGTAGAGAGAGAGTTAGAGAAGAAGCATGAATGACGACTCCAGCGATTTCTGGCCTGAACAACTGGAAGGATGAGAGATGGAGAACATTGCAGGGGAAACAGATTGGGGTGGTGGATAAGATCTGGAGTTCAGTTTTGACAAGTTAAAGTTTGACATTTTCTTTTTTACCTGGAGAACTGGTTTGTTAAACATTTACCAGTATTCACTGCTTGGAAGCCTAGTGAAGAAAATGTTTCAGGAGTGCAACAGTATCAAATGTTGCTGATGGGTCAAGTGAGATGACTGAGAATTGACCACTGGATTTAGTAGGATGGAGATAATAGGTAACCTTGACAAGAACACTTTTAGTGGAATTACTGGAAAGAAAAGTCTGATTAGGGTAGTCTCAAGAAAGAATGAAGGGGAATTTAAAGGAGTTTTGCTCTAGAGGGGAACAGAGAAATGGGGACTACAGTTAGTTGGAGAGGAATGAGGCATAAAGGAAAGTTTTTAAAAATCACTGATAATACAGTTGATTTGTATGCTGAAGGGAGTGATAAAATGGAGAGGAAAACAGTTGATGATGAAGCAGTGTCCTTGAGTAGGCAAAAGAGACTAGGCTCAGGTGCTCAAGTAGAGGAGTTGGCCTTAGAGAGAAACACAAATATTTTATCCATAGTAATAGGAGGGAAGGCAGAATATAGGGGTGCAGTTACAAATAAATTAGTAGATGTTATGTTAGGAGCTTGTGGAAGTTCTCTTATGATTTTCCATAAAATAGAAAGCATGATCATCAGCTGAGAATGGCTGTGGGGGAGAAGAATTGGGAGGTTCGGGAGAAAGATATGAAATAAAGTACTCAATAAATATGAATTATTGTTATTATAATTGGTATTTAATCTGTGAAAGTGGTAGATTTGATGGGGGAAAGGCTTTTAAAATTCAGACAATTAATTGTCTTTGTAGTAATGACTGGATAATCACTTCACAATATATACGTATTATCAGAACTTCCTGTTGTACACCTTAAACATATACAATTTTTATTTGTTAATCATACCTCAGTAAAGCTGGAAGAAAAAGAATGAATCTCAAGGCATGGAAATTTTGATGAATATCCATCATATGATTTGAAAATATAAGGTAACAGGAGAGGAGCTCTGGTCAGATGGAGAAGTGCCAGGAATATCAAAAGAGACTTTTGAAGGAAGTGACATTGACTCTAAGTAAAACTCTTACTCATGACAGAATCTGGGCAAAGGATGAAATTGTGGAAAACCAATGATAATTCCAGTCATCTTTCATCCCAAATGATACCCATAAGTAATCCTTTTCATAATGTGCCTTATAAATGAAAAGTTTGTATATTGTTAGTTCCACGGATAAGAATTCCTCAAACAGAGAGAACAAATAAAGATATATATATAAAATCATAAAAAGGAAAACTATCAATGTAATATTTAAGACTCTGGTCTGAACTTTGTTGCCATTTTCTTCAGAAGCTTTCCAAACATAATTTTATAAAACACAAGTTGATGATGAAAGCAGTTGTTTACTGGTTAAGATGAGTCTTGCCTTTTCTCATAATGCATTTCAGGTCTGAGTAAATCAGTTACTGTGTTTTGTATTCTTGGTGTACATAATTATTATTAGTTAAAAATATGTGACTTGACATTCTCCAACTAGATCTTCATATTGGAATAATAAAATTGAATCTTCTCACTCCCCCCCCCAAAAAAAAGACAATTTTCATCTATACACACAAAGACACTGTCACTTTGGTGACTTTTTCAAGGATATTTTGTCTTGCGGCAAAGAAGACATGTAATCAAGAGCCATAATATAACAGTATGTATTAAGAATGCCTGAAGTATTTGTGTAGGCAAAATGGTTTGGAAGAAGGGTGACAGTGATTAATTTTATTATTTATTTATTTATTTATTTTTAACATCTTTATTGGAGTATAATTGCTTTACAATGGTGTGTTAGTTTCTGCTTTATAACAAAGTGAATCAGTTATACATATACACATGTTCCCATATCTCTTTCCTCTTGCATCTCCCTCCCTCCCACCCTCCCTATCCCACCCTTCTAGGTGGTCACAAAGCACAGAGCTGATCTCCCTGTGCTATGCGGCTGCTTCCCACTAGCTATCTATT
>NC_041229.1:47432289-47437805 GCF_002837175.3 Physeter macrocephalus
AGAGTGTTCTGCCTATGTTTTCCTTTAAGAGTTTGATAGTGTCTGGCCTTACATTTAGGTCTTTAATCCATTTTGAGTTTATTTTTGTGTATGGTGTTAGGGAGTGTTCTAATTTCATACTTTTACATGTACCTGTCCAGTTTTCCCAGCACCACTTATTGAAGAGGCTGTCTTTTCTCCACTGTATATTCTTGCCTCCTTTATCAAAGATAAGGTGACCGTATGTGCGTGGGTTTATCTCTGTGCTTTCTGTCCTGTTCCAATGATCTATATTTCTGTTTTTGTGCCAGTACCATACTGTCTTGATTACTGTAGCTTTGTAGTATAGTACAGTAATTAATTTTAACTGTCAGTGATGGCTTTATGGAATAGAGAGCATTTGAGTTAGGTCTAAATTAAGGGAAGATCGGTTTTCAGTTGACTTGATTACTTTTTATGCATTAGACATTGTATTAAGTATTGTGTAATTTAATCCTGCTACCTGTGAGGAAACTGAAGCTCAGAGAAGTTAAGTAATTTGTTGAGGGTCACACACAGCTAGTAAGTAGGTTTCAGACCTAGATCTAGCTGACAATAAACGCTTTCCAATATAGCACACTGATTCAAGGGAGAGAATCGGTGTGTGTGGGAGGATATTCCAATACAGGCAGCAGGAAGAGCAAAGAAAAGTGCAGAGGTGAGAAGAAGTAGAGAAAGTGTGTGTGTGTGTGTGTGTGTGTGTGTGTGTGTTTCAAGGGAGAGAATCGGTGTGTGTGGGAGGATATTCCAATACAGGCAGCAGGAAGAGCAAAGAAAAGTGCAGAGGTGAGAAGAAGTAGAGAAAGTGTGTGTGTGTGTGTGTGTGTGTGTGTGTGTGTGTGTGTGTGTGTGTATGTTGGGAAGTGGAGAGGGGAAGTGAGTACTCCAGTGTGACTTGGGCACTGTGTGTGTATGTGTGGAGGGGGTGGAATAATACATAGTGGGAAATAAGGCTGAAAATATAACTTGTAAACAGATCATGGGATGGAGGCCTCAAAGGTTGTGTTAAGGAATCTGGACACTCTCTGGCAGGAAGTAACCAATTTTAATATAATTTTTTTTTACAAGAGAGAGTCTCATCTACTATGTGAATATCAATTGGTCAGCACTCCATTCGGACCTTTGTTTTGTTTGATGGTTGCAGATTCTTTTGGAAGACAACAGAAATAAAAGTGGGTTCTTAAAATTGAGTTCATTATAATTATCAATTTTAAAGATAGTTTATGCAATTCATGATTAGTTTATTAAATTATTTTGTCATGAAATTAGGAATATAACTATAGAATGGTTTAATGTTAGCTTATTATTTTTCTAAGACCATAAGATAGAATTTTAAAATCATGTTTTTCAGATACTGACCGAGCTTTATCATTACTGGAAGAATACTGCAAAAAATTAAGGAAACCAGAGGAGCAGCAGTTGAAAAACGCTGTTAAAAAGGTGATGGGTATCTTTAAGAGCAACTTATTCCAAGCTTTGCTAGGTATGTATTAAAAAATTATTTATCATCTTAATGATCAGAATTGGGCTTAAGAGTTTGAGTAATGTGGTCAGAAAACCCGATAACCAAATTTAAAACTGAAATATTTTTCTTGATATCAAGTAGAAGAAAAGATTTTTTCCCCCATTTTCTTGTTTAAGGTTATCTTAAAAAAGAACTTCTATAAAATAGAAATAAAGTGTATGTTAATAAAAATATTGTAAGAATGTTTTATATAGGAAGACAAGTTTTCACAGGAAAAAACTGGAGTAACTTATTGCAAAAAATTGAGGACAGATATGCTGAAGAAGGAAGTTTCCTCCTTCTAGAGGAAGACTTCCCTAACACAAAAAGTGATGGGTCACATTATACTCAGAAACATAGTTCTAGTTTTACTCTCTTCTTAAGACAGAAACAACTTTTTTCATCTTTTTTGCTTCTCTTAAGAAATTTCATGATTCAAATTGAGAAGTTTATTGATGAAAATCTCAGTGCTTTGTCAATGTTTCATAAATCTAACTAATGTTTAACCTTTTGCTTATTCTTGAATTTATGGTCTATTTATGCATGTCTTTATACATACATTTTTGCATTTATGCAGATAATTTTTAATTCTTTTTTTGGAGTTAAACAAAAAATAGAAACAAATACCTCCCCTCAACAAAAGCAACCAACTAACTAAAGAATTTAAAAAAAGACTCACTCAATTACAGTATAGATTTTACTGGACTTAAACAGCATATTTTAAAGAAATAATTGAATCTACCAGACGTTATTATTTTTCACGTCTGATTGTTATTGATATAGAAACAAAAAATGTGAATTTATGGGGGTTAATCTTGAAAATATTTTATTTGTGTTTTTATTATAATGAATGTCTACACTTATTGACAAAACTATAACTTTATGGTTTGAATATAATTTAAAAAAACCATTAAATTTTGAAAAATTGAGAATCAGTCTATTGAATAAAAATAGAAGTAAAGGGGCTTCCCTGGTAGCGCAGTGGTTGAGAGTCCGCCTGCCGGTGCAGGGGACGCGGGTTCGTGCCCTGGTCCGGGAAGACCCTACATGCTGTGGAGCGGCTAGGCCCGTGAGCCATGGCCGCTGAGCCTGCGCGTCCGGAGCCTGTGCTCCGCAACGGGAGAGGCCACAACAGTGAGAGGACCGTGTACCGCAAAAAAAAAAAAAAAAAAAAGTAAAAAGCTTTATAGGATTATTGCCTGTGGATTAATTTCTTTAAAATATTCTTATATGGCTGGTAAGAATTAACGACACAAATAAGTATAATCATCTTAGTTGGTATTAAATAAAAACAGCTCTAAATGGAGTCTTATAGAATTTAAATAAACCCTGTCATTAGAGAATAGTATTTTAGAGAACACTTTTAAGCAACAAATTTCTCAATTAAAAATTAATAGTTTTATCTAGTTGATAAATAGTAAAGGCCATTAACAGAATGGCAATGCCTCTAAATAGATTTGTATGATGTGCTTAGGTAAGATTGGCTATGACTTTTGAGAGTTTGAGTTTTTGAGAACTTTATTTAGGAAGAATATTGTTGGATGCTTTAGAAAATTCTACTAAGGTAGTGTAACCATTTGGTAATGGAACATCATTACATGGGGAATGAAAAGACGAATGACAAAGAGATGTATTTTGCCATTGTTTTGAGTGAGTGATAAATATCTTGGCAAAAAGCCTGTAGTGTAATTGGAATTTCTGTAATAAAATGAGAGGCAACAGTAATCTGTAAAAAGCTGTTATGTAAGTAATCCTTATGCCCAGCTTTGAATGGATAGATTTGCTTTGGCTGGTCTTTTAAGTCATTTTGGGATAAACCAGAGTGCAAAGAATGGAGCAATGCTATACAACAAAACATAATTTTCTGTTGAATCCTGTGTAGGTTGCTAAATACTGCTTACTAATTTATTATTATTGAATGTTTGAGTTGGTCTCACTGTGCAATTTTAAGGACACAAAAGAAGAAAAACTATGTAGCCCTGTGCATCATGAAGGGGATTATATCTTTATAAATGGATAAGTAGGGAACCATTAACAAATAGGGCATTATTATTATTTTTTTAACGTCTTTATTGGAGTATAATTGCTTTACAGTTGTGTGTTAGTTTCTGCTTTATAACAAAGTGAATCAGCTATACATATACATATATCCCCATATCTCCTCTCTTTTGCGTCTCCCTCCCACCCTCCCTATCCCACCCCTCTAGATGGTCACAAAGCACTAGGGCATTATTTATGCCCTATATTTTGCTTTCTGTTTTGACCAACTTCCCTTCCCCATTTTTTTTTTGTTACAAGTGATGGAAGATAGTGACTTTCACCCATTATTCTGGTATTCAGGTAGCCAGTATGTTGAAATAATACCTTGCATGAATCTCACCTGAAGAAATAGAAGGGAATCATAGTGCAGATAACCCATCATAAATGGATAGTAGAGTAAAATACTATTATTGCAGAATGTGCTGTAATATTTACAAGTGACCAGGAAACCAGGCCTTCTCTCTATAGATGAAAAGCATCACTTTGAAAAAAAAATACTATCCTCCTTTTGTGGTACTTCATCATATACCTAAAAAAGAAAACGCAAACACTAGTATGTCTTAGATGGTATAATCCTTGAGGACAGAATTCTGTCTCCATAACTTTGACCATTATTATAGTGCAAAAAAGCATTTTATAAATGGGTTCTGTGATAATAGGGTGGAGGGTGATAGCAGAGGTATTGTTTTTGCATTTTTAAAATATAACTTTATTTGATTATAAACTTAATATATGCTCATTATGGAAATATTTAAAAATAAAGTCAAAGAAGAAAATAAAATCCAAGGGTAAAATGCACTTCTCTTATAGTAAATAGGGTGATGAACTGTTTAACTTTCTTCTTTCTTGCTTCTCTAGTCCCTGTATTTGTTTCGGCCTTCCATTTACCAATAACAGAAAGTGTAAAAAAAACACCTTAACTTTTAGGGCTTCCCTGGTGGCGCAGTGGTTAAGAATCTGCCTGCCAGTGCAGGGGACACAGGTTCGAGCCCTGGTCCAGGAAGATCCCACATGCCGCGGAGCAACTAAGCCTGTGTGCCACAACTACTGAGCTGTGTGCTCAGAGCCCTGTGCTCTGAGCTGTGTGCTCTAGAGCCCATGCTCTGCAACAAGAGAGGCCACCGCAGTGACAAGCCTATGCATGGCAACGAAGAGTAGTCCCCGCTCTCTGCAACTAGAGAAAGCCCGCGCACAGCAACAAAGACCCAATGCGGCCAAAAATAAATAAATAAAATAAATAAATTGAAACAAAAACAAAGAAAACACCTTAACTTTTAAAAAGTTAGTAATTAGTGTTCATTAATGTACAAAAGAAGAAAAATACCTGAAACAGCAAAGCTGCACATTTTGATGTTAGGCTTAGGGTGACATCTTGTGGTAATACTGAGGAAAATATTTTGTCCAATAGATAATTATAGTTTTATGATGATTGCATTATTAACACTTCAGAATTTGAATATAAGTGAGTTGGAATTCCATGATATTTTACAAATTAAGTTAGATCTCTTTCATTCAGCATAGCTAAAACATTCAGATTTTCAAGGCACTCTATTAGGTTATTTACCCTTCATTTAGGTGATGAAGGAGCAAGATGCAATGTTTTTCTTTCTATACTTCCCTTCCAGATCTACTTTGAAATTTAAAGATATGTATTGCCACCATAATTATTTGTAAAAACCATTTAAATAATATAATGAGTTAGTTCATTTCTAGATATGTACTACAAAAGTTCTTTGCTTTTATACCTTATTGAAAATTGTCTTATTTTTTTAATTTTTAAATTTTATTTATTTTTTTATACAGAAGGTTCTTATTAGTTTTCAGTTTTATACACATCAGTATATACGTGTCAATCCCGATCACCCAATTCATCACACACACCCCCACCCCCCTGCGGCTTTCCCCCTTTGGTGTCCCTATGTTTGTTCTCTACATCTGTGTCTCAATTTCTGCC
>NC_041229.1:47438822-47463923 GCF_002837175.3 Physeter macrocephalus
TTTTGTGTCTCCATAGAAATTTTAAGATTTTTTGTTCTAGTTCTGTAAAAAATGCCATTGGTAATTTGATAGGGATTGCATTGAATCTGTAGATTGCTTTGGGTAGTATAGTCATTTTCACAATATTGATTCTTCCAATCCAAGAACATAGTATATCTCTCCATCTGTTGGTATCATCTTTAATTTCTTTCATCAGTGTCTTATAGTTTTCTGCATACAGGTCTTTTGTCTCCCTAGGTAGGTTTATTCCTAGGTATTTTATTCTTTTTGTTGCAATGGTAAAAAATTGTCTTATTCTTTATTCATTACTTTTATGTACAAGTATGGACAGAACTATGTATGTATATTTAATATACCCCTTCTAAAATCTTGTTGGGCTTCCCTGGTGGCACAGTGGTTGAGAGTCCGCCTGCCGATGCCGGGGACGTGGGTTCGTGCCCCGGTCTGGGAGGATTCCACATGCCGCGGAGCAGCTAGGCCTGTGGGCCATGGCCGCTGAGCCTGCGCGTCCGGAGCCTGTGCTCCGCGGCGGTAGAGGCCACAGCAGTGAAAGGCCCGCGTACCGCAATAAATAAATAAATAAAGCCTCTAACTTTAAAATCTTGTTAACCTTGTTTATCTAATTTTATTTCCTCTTACTTCACTGCAGTGTTTGAGGGGGAATTTGGGGGAAAGATTTAGAAGAGAATGGGTAGTAGAGTGATAGTTTCCTTAAAAGTCTACCAGTAGCAACATCTTAGAAAAGAACTTATCCTGCTTTATGGAGGCTTGCGTGTCAGACTTTGTATTAGAGTAGAATATTTTTTATCTTCATAAAGCTTAGTGTAGAACTCTATGGATACTTGAAATTATTAGCAATAGGGGTGATACAGTAGATATACTACATATTAGGATTTATCACCTCCTTGTTGAAGCCTTCTACCATGTCCCTACCTGTTAGCAGCTTTAACCAGCCCTTTCATCATGTCTCTTAACATTTTGTTCATATTACTATAAGGCACTTATTACATGGACTTATGATGAACTGAATATATTTCTGCTCCCTCAGTAGAATGTGAGTAGCTTGAGAGTTGAGGTTATATCTAACTAACAGTTGTAACCCCAGTATGTGGACCTTTAATAATAATAGGCCAGCAATAAATTTTTTATTCATTTATTCACCAATTATTTTAAAAATACCTGTTATGTATTACACATTGTGCTAGGCAATAGGACTACAACAGTAAACTCTAGAGGAGAGGATAGTCCTTGCCCTTGTGGGTAAGTGAGAGAAATCAAGGAGAGAGAAAAGAGATGTTAGGTATGCAATCAGTTAATCATTTAAATATAATAGTAATAAGTATTACAAAATTGATCTGTATAGGAGTTTTATCAGATTTTAGTTTGAGTTAAAAAAAAACTACATATTTTCTCAGTATAGTAATTCTAATATAATATTTTATTTAAAAATAACATCTGTTTGAAAACATCATGGCTATTTTGGTCTTGATTTGTCTTTGTAATGTATAATTTTTGCCACCTGATCGTAAGAAAGTCAAAGAATTTTTTATAGATTATAGTGAAATGGTTATATAAATTTGGAACAACTCGGCTTCAGTCCTCCAAAGCAGAGGTTCTCCAAGTGTGGTTCGTGGATCAGCAGCATCAGCCTCATTGGGAATCTGGTCAGCATTGCAGATTGTTGGGCCTCACCCCAGACCTACTGGATTAGAAACTCTGGAAGCAGGGTGAAGCAAACAGTGTTGTAATAAGCCTTCCAGGTGATTCTGAGGCATGCTAAAGTTTGAGAACATGTGTTCTAAATGGTTAGATATTTGGCCACTCAAGGAAAGTAATATAGTATATGAATAGTATTAATAAATTTGGGAAACTATGACAGTGGCATTTCTTCATTCTTGGGTTTTATAAAGACTTGATTTGATCTTTAAGAAATACAATGAGCCATTATCATTCTGGGATATAGCTTGACTACTTTGAGGATCCATAAATTTAGGAATATCATTATGGCATCTAATTTTCTTTTTAAAGGACAATAGTATATCTGAAACATTTAAGTGATTTTTTTCCCTTTGGTTGCTTAATGGTAGTTTCTACCTATGGGGCTATGGATAGAGAACAGCAGATAAGCGGCGTTGAGATGCTGCTGTTTGCAAGTGCGAGGCTTACTCACTAGGGAAGTGCTTGCTGCCACTCACAGCCTCAAAGCATGTGCTCCTGTGAAACACATTTAATTACTGCATGTTATGGACATTTAAATAAGTATTGACTGGTCAAAGTGGTGAATGTTAGATTCTTAAATACCGAGTTGTACTCTGTTCCTACTTACTTGTTTAGAATACTCATTTCACTAAAATGAATGCAGGTATTTCAGTTATTGCAATTTAGTTATAATAATTAACAAGGTATTTAAGAAGTGTTTACCTATTTACATGGGCATATGCAGGTGGATATTATTAAAAACCAAATTCCTACCCTTAAGGGTGTTAAAGTCAATTGGGAAGGTAATATTCACATATATACAAACAAATATAAGACAGGATGTAATCAAGGACTAAACTCTGGAGCCTAGACCAAACTGTAGGAGTTCAGAGAAGTGTGAGTTTATTGTAGGTTGGTGTTGCTGGGGAAGATTTTATATAAAATGTAAACTTGAGCTGGGTCTTGTCAATGATAGGATTTGAGTAAGAAAAGAAGATAGAGAAGGACATTTTTCCCCATCCATCCATCTAATCATCCATCCATCCCTTTGTTCATTCAAAATTATTTATTGAACACTGTGCCAGATATAAAACTGGAGAGGCAAGCATTAAACAAAATTGCACGAATAGTTTATATTTACAATTGTGAAAATGCTACAGTGGAGAAGTAGAGGAGGCTATGCGTGAGAAGCTTAACCTTAGCAGTGGAATTGGGGAAATCTTTCTCAGGGAAGTGACATTTTAGGTGATGACAATTAAACAGATTCATAGAGATCAGAAGGAGAGTGAGGAGGTAGATGTGACTTAAACAGGGGTTCAAGATGTTCTTGATATTTATGCTTTAAAGTGTTCTCTAGGGGTTGGCTAAAGCATCACATTAGACTTAAATCTCTTCTAAAAGCTTGTTTAAGTTTGAGGGTACACTTGAGAAACAAGAGTAGTAAGCATAAAATGTGGCCCAAACAGTCCTTATAATTCCCATTGTTAAACTGCGCTATACTGAGTGTGATTAGTTGTGTGTTTCATGTCAAGTAGGATCAAATATTTCTTAAGTTAAATTTGACACTTTAGGTTGGGTACCATCAAGAGGATTGTATGTCATTCTTGGCTCTGGACTTTGTATATTTGCTGCAGGATTTATGTCACCAGATGGCACCATTTAACTAAACTTATGTACTGTGGATGCTTATAAGGGTGGTTGTTTTAAAAATGAAGGATGTTTTTATTTGTGCTATAACTGAAATAGCAAAAAATTAATTTATTTTGATAGCATATTAGACTTTGATACACAGTAAGGTAATGAAGCCCCAAAAGTTTGTTGCGAGCATGAAAGCATCTGGTAATTTCTGCTAAGGTACATAATAAATGAAAATCTGGTGATGATCAGTATCGTTGATATATGGTATCTGGCAGAAAAGCAGAGCACAATAGACTTCTCCATCTATTTTTTCCCATAGCTAGAAGAATAATATTATGAATATTTTAGTCTTAAATTTAACTTTAATATGTAGGGAGTTGATATACATAATAACAAAAATATAGAGAAATTTCTAAAAGATTATTTTAGAAATAAGCCTTTTCTTAACATATCATGGTAATAATATGTTAAACAATTTTGTCAATAGAGTGTATGTTCTATTGAACTGTAGAACTAATAAAATTAATAAAACATGATATAGACTTCTTTCTTAGTATAAACATTTATCCCAAGGAAATGAATATTTATTCTTAGTTAAAAACTCCCTTAATACTTTCCCTGCCAGTAAGCAGAATTAGTTACTTTCTCTTTTACATTCCTTTAGTATTTGTTCATATTTCTGGTGTAGCACTTAGTATGTTGTATTATTGTTAATTGCTTACATGTTGGTCTCCCTCAATAGACTGTGAGCTTCTTGAATGCAGGGACTGGTTCTAATTCCGTGTCTGCCATGCAATAGTCAATCATTAAATTTATTTCATTTGACAGAATCTATTTTGAACACCTGCTATCTAAGAGACACTGTTAGGCTCTGGAGATTTAGTCACAAGAGAGATGTGGACCCTATTTTCATGGAGCTCATGGTCTAATAAGGGAGACAGACATTAAATAAGTACAACTGTGATAAGTACTTTGAAATAGTTATTTGGATCAAACAGTAAAATCATAAGGAATTACTTGTATACTGGTATAATTCATACTACTGTATTTGTTTAAAAATGTTTAGATATTATTTATTAAATGAAACATTCTAGTAGTTTTCTATTATCCTTGGAATGAAATTCAGACTTCTCACCTTTAAGGTTCCCTATCACCTCTGCCTACCTCTCATCTCATCTCTTACCACTCTTCCCTACTCACTGTATTTCAGCCACACTGGCCTTCTCTCTGTTCCTAAATGCTGCCGAAGAACACTTTACATGCTTCTTTTTTGTTTGGAGTACCTTTCTACCTAGATCTTTGTCTTACTCTCTCATCTCATCATTTAGGTCTCTGTGCCTCTAAAGTGCCTTTTCACCTCACTCCTCACCTCCCTCCCACCCCCAAGTCACATCTGTCACATTACCTGTTTTATTTTTGTCACTGTAGGTATCACTATGAGAAATTTTGTTTGTTTATGTATTTTGTATGGCTTTCTCCACTAGAATGTAAATTCCATAGGAGCATTCTTGCCTGTCTTATTCATTGCTGTACCTTTTATTTTAGCTTAGCGCTTAGAACATAATAGCCACTAAGTAAATATTTGTTAAATGAATGAATGAATGAGTGTTGCTGCATGCCTGGGACTGTGTTAGCTTCTTGTTTAAGTTAGAAATGGACTCATTTGAAAGGAGAGGAAAGCTTAAGTAAGTAGGTTTTTATTTTCACAATGTTGTCCTTAGGTAGGCCGTTGTTGGCATTAAGTCAACATCTCAGGAAAGTTCCAGCCAGCATCTGTACTGACTGGGAATTATAACGTGACCTCAGGAAGGAATGTAGGAGTGTAGTGCCAGTACAGCCCAAGGCAAAAGTGTTGTCACCAGGCGGAGCACCTGGAGCTTTGCCTGAGCCAAAAGAATGGATCCCAGGTCCCACCAAACAGACTTCTGCATCAGAGGCTAGCAGTATGCCTAGTGAGCAGATGTACAGGGTCATTGCTCAAGGACCAGAGAAGCCAAAGGACAGCATGTAGATCCAATGAACACAACCTATTTCTATCCCCAAGACTATGATGGCAGATAAACCACAAGTCTGCCCCCGGAATTGTGTACTCCCATATAACGGGGCGTTATTTTAGAGAGAAGGAGGAGGAGGGGTAGGCTATATGAATGAAAAGTTTTATCTGAGAGAGACTTTAAATTGTGGAGCCAGACTACACTTTAAACTGGATTGAGTGGTCACATTTCCCAATTAACCAGGGATTGAGGGCTTCTGAAGCTGCTGGATAAGACACATACACAGTAAATACCTATATATTTTGTTTGCCACCATGCCACTTATACCATGGTGTGGTATAAGTTGTATGTGTGACCCTGCTATACTGAAGCATAGATCTCAGTGTTGTTTCTTACCTCTTCATTTTCAACATTCAATTTGGTATTGAATGTCGAAAAGCATTAACCACAAGAAGGAGCAATGGGAGAAGAAATAGCCCACAAGTGTCTCATAGGAGAGGCTTCCCCTTCATCCTGTTAGCTCTGGTTCCTGGCAAAAGATAGAAGTGGTGGAGAATGAGGAACATTGGTCTACCTTAGTTTGTTTACATGAGTCATTCCTAAGAGTTGCTTAAGAAAATATTTCTCCTCTACCTCATTTGTTGCTCAGAAGCCCAGAACTTCTAAGACTATGTTAGGAATTCCAAACCTTCCAATAATAACCTACAGATACCATATAGCATAAATTTTCCTGGTTTCTAGTTTGAGTCTCTGGGTTCTACCTTATATTCAGTTTCCAGTTTGCTGTCAAAATCATAAACTTTCATAAAACCATAAGATTTGAATTTTCTTTACAGGACCATATATATGCAAATTGGGTCATCAAATGTACCTAGAGCTACCAAACTCCAGTGGGCATGCCAGGTCTTACAAAATGAGTTAATCATGAATCCCTAAAAGTTTAAAGCATTGTTATACTCACAGAAACAAATTATACTGAATATTAAATAATGCATTCAGAAAAACCTTCAATTTTGAAAATAAGCCATTTGAAAATAAACCATTCAGAAATAAGCCTTGGTCTTTATAAATAGTTGCTGCAAGAGTTTTTTGAAGAAGGGTTTAAGAGCTTTTCAACTGATCAAAATAGGACAATGATTATAAAGGTGACTTTTAGATTTCATTAATTGAGGTTATTAATACCATCCAACCAAACCTACTTATTTTAGGTGCAGGACTCCATTTAATAATTTTTCAGGATATATGTTCACTTTCTCCTTGCTATTTTCCTCATACAAATCTAATTTTTTAAACTATATGTTTTTCTAGAAATGGAGCCCCTGGAGATATGGAAAATTTAACATATTTAGTAGGGTTCTCTGTAAGTACTAAACAGATTTTGATGCAAGACACTTCCATTTCCTGAATTTGAGTATTTATTATTGTAACATGGAAGAGTTGGGCTAGTGCAATGAATTTCTTTATAAACATGGATGATTATGGAGAGGAATATGACTCTGCATATTGAATGAAGGATATAGGAAAATGGACAGCAGTATTCTACATAATAACTTAATACTTTCAACTTTGAATTATTGTCATTATTTTGCCTTTGTTTTTGGACAGTCCGGTTCCTTGTATCAGTTTCTTTTTTTTTTTTTTTTTTTTCTTTTTGCATTACGCGGGCCTCTCACTGCTGTGGCCTCTCCCGTTGCGGAGCGCAGGCTCCGGACGCGCAGGCTCAGCGGCCATGGCTCACGGGCCCAGCCGCTCCGCGGCATGTGGGATCTTCCCGGACCGGGGCACGAACCCGTGTCCCCTGCATCGGCAGGCGGACTCTCAACCGCTGCGCCACCAGGGAAGTCCTGTATCAGTTTCTTGATCTCTGTTCTGGTAATAATCTCTTCCTTCACTGTATCTCAGCCACCCACTCTTAGATTTTACTGTATATCTTAACAATATTAATAACCACACCCCTCTAAAAATCTCAGTTTTAAACATATTACTCTGTGACTATCGCTCGTTACCTTCTATTGATCCCGTTCATTTCTGTATTTCCCATATCAATCATTGATCCCATAAGCACTGCTAAGTCATTGGCCCCACAAATTTAATTTTCGTGATCTGTTAGCTACCATAAATCTTCAGGTCCAGCTTAAAAGACATGATTCATTGCTATATTTAATCATTTTATATACATCTTCAGTTTCTTTGTTGTCTCTCCATCTGCTGGCAAAACCAACCTCTGGTTAAACCCATCTCTGTCTATTCCATGTCTGCACCATTGCAGCTAAATGTAGCTGGAGAAATACATACAACCTTGTTAACTGGTTTCACTTTAAATTATGACCAAAAAGCCTATTATGTTTCCTTGGACAGTTCACTTTCTTGTTCCCAGGGGGAGCATTTCATACCTTTTTTTCTCCTCAAATGCAATACACTGCACCTTCTTCAACTTTATCTGCTGACCTTTCTTCTTATTTTATTGAGACAATAAAAACAATCAAAAGAGAACTTCCTCATCTTTTCAGTACTTGATCTACCAACCTACCTATATCTGTATCTATGTGTTTTGCCTTTTCTTTTATTAATGTGGATAAGCTGTCCCTCCTTTTATCTAAGACTAAATCCTCCTCTTGGATAGAGTATCAGAGTCCTGGAAAGTAACAGAAAGCCTTCTTGAAGAGAGTTTAATGAAGAATTTGTTTACAAAGAGATGGGGCAGAGTTAAGGGATTCAACCAGGGATGGAAGCACCCGGGGACTAGGAACAGTGGGAATCTTGAAGGAACAGGGAAAGCATGTGAGCTGTTACTGTAACCCAAATAGAACTGTAATTATTAGAAGGCTGCCTGAGAGGAGCGATGGCTTTAGGAAGAAGACAGCCATTGCCAAACCATGACCCAGCAAGAAGAGGGCTGGGTGAATAAACATCCCATGCCCTCTTTCCTCCCTTCCCTGATCTTCTGCTGGTTATTCCTATTAGTGGACCCCAATAAGAAGCCAGAAGACAAGTGAGCTGGTTAACACAGTCTGTTAAGGTCAGCTTCCCAGGGCACAGAGCAGGGTGGATAAGGGAAGAAAGATGACCTGGTAGGGCAAACAAAGAAGATTCATGACAGGTTATGTCTGCATTTTTCCTTATTTACTCAAAGAATATGCTACTGTAATTATTTTTTCTCTCTTTGCAATTAATTTTTACCTTCCTCTTCAGTTATTAGCACACAAATGTCTCCTCTTAAGAGGAACATTTTAGAGTAAGGGTTAAGAGTATGGACCCTTGAGCCAGACGGCCTGAGTTCATATCCTGAGTCCTCTGCCACTTACTACTTGTGTGACTCTGGGCAGATTTCATAACCACTCTGTGCTTCACTTTCCCTTGTCTGTAAAATGAGGACCATAGGAAAAGTACCCACCTCATTGGCTTGTTTTGAGGATAAATAAGTTAATATATGTATTGCATTTTGAACAGTGCCTAGCACGTAGTGTTTGCTACTGTTGTCGTCTTTAAAATCCATTCGCTTCATCTGTCATCTCCCTCACCTTGTCTTCCAACTTCTATCTGAGTTTGGCCAATGGGAGGTACTAAGAGGAGATCAGAAGTGGTGGAGGAGGGAAAGATAGATGGGGATATTTATTCTCGTGGTTCACTTCCTTCTGGGCCATGATTTAGCAGTGACTGCATTCTGCTACTTAAGTCTACAGGTCCTGTCATGTAGCCCCTCTCCCATTTTTCTAATCCCCTTTAGAGCAAAATGTATCATGGGTTGTTTATACTCAGTCTCTGTTTCTTCATCACTAATTTTCTCCTGAAGGTACTCCAAATTAGGCTTGTCCTCTCTACCCTAACGGGATTGTACTTGTCAAGGTTATAGAGACCTCTGTGTTGCCAATTCATTGATTAATTTTCAGGATTTATCATATTTCTCAGCAGCATTTGACATACCCAGTCATGTCCACCTTCTTGTACCACTTTCTTTACTTTCTCTGTTGATTTAAATGTTGAAGTACCTTGGCTAAGGTACTTAAGGCTTCTTCTTCTTCTTCTTTTTTTTTCCTATCTATACTCACTACAGTACTTATGTAGTCTCATTCAATCCCATCGTTTTATTTTATTTTATTTTTTAAAAAATATATTTATTTTATTTATTTATTTTTGGCCTCATTGGGTGTTCGTTGCTGCGTATGGGCTTTCTCTAGTTGCAGCTCTTCGTTCCGGTGCTCAGGCTTCTCTTTGCGGTGGCTTCTCTTGTTGCAGAGCACGGACTCTAGGCACCTGGGCTTCAGTTGTGGCTCGCGGGCTCTAGAGTGCAGGCTTAGTAGTTGTCGCGCATGGGCTTTGTTGTTCGGCGGCATGTGGGATCTTCTCGGACCAGGGTTCGAACCTGTGTCCCCTGAATTGGCAGGCAGATTCTTAACCACTGTGCTACCAGGGAAGCCCAATCCCATGGTTTTAAATGTTACCTATAGGCTGATGACTCCCAAACTTATGTCTGGCTTCTATATATCCTATCGCCTATTTAATATCTTTCACTTGGATATCTATCAAGCATTTCAAAACTTAACATGTCCAAAACTGGACTTTGATTCTACCCCTCCCCACAACCAACTTGCTCCTCTTCTAGTCTTCACCATCTTAGTAAGTGTCATCATCATTTACCCAGAAACTCGGGAGCTATCATGAATTTTTCTCTTTCTTTCACATTCTCATACAACCCCTTTCAAGTACTGTTGCCAAATTTTCAAATGAAGTCTGGAGTCCTACCGATTCTTACCATCTCCCTTATGCCATCGTGGTCTAAGCCACCTTAGTCTCTTTGGTCTACTGCAGTAGTTTCCTGACTGATATCCCTTTATTTTCACTCTTGCCCCAATCTGTTCTCTACACAGCATCCAGAGTGACCTTTTGAAACAAAAGGTAATTTATCTCACTATTTAAAAAATTGTGCGTTGGCTAATATAATTTGGTGAATGAAGGAAAAGCTAATTTACTATTGGTGGTCAACTTTTAAATTTTGGCAAGATAACTGCGTTAACATTTTCTTTGTTTTTGCTTTTTGTTTAAAGTCAAAATCATTAGATTCTTTTTTCAACATAGTACTTTTCACTTAAGATATTCATTTAAAGGAGGTTCTTGTGTTTGCAATATTTTATAGTTAATACAGTGGGAGTTTGCATTTGTTTTCAGGGTCTTTGTGCCAAGAGCTCAGGGCATCGAAGAATGTGATTTATGAGGTCAGAAAAGCACATTAGGTTAATTATGCTACTGCATTGCCAGACAATCTCTTAGAGTTTGCTGGTATGCAGTGATCAAAACAGTATCATTTAAAATTGCTAAACCTATTAAAGCATGCAAATTTTACTTGTTTACATGTCCTGCTCTTTTCTGAGGTTACTGCTGGTAATATGAAAGAAACTTACGATGTCTTCAATACTATGAAAATTTAACAGAATAAAAATATGGATCTCTGTTAATAATATGACTTAGTTTCTAGTAGTTAATGTAGAAGACTTCTCAGGTGTCTTTTTCCTTTTATGTACTTGAATCTTTCTCTTAGAATCTTGATTGTGTCTCAGCTGTTTTGAGAAATTTAAAAGTACCACTTAAAATGTATTCTTACTGATACAATTATTCTTTATGATATATTTTCCTAAGCCTTTCATTAATTTATTTGTTAATTGAACAGATATTTATGGAGCACCTATGATGTGTCAAACACTGACATAGATGCTAGGTATGTATCAGTGAACAAGACAGACAGGTATACCTGGTCTCTTAGAACTTAAGTGTCAGAATATCAGTAATATACAAACATAGAGTAGAGAAAAATAGGGCAGGGAAGGGGAATAAAAGAGTACCATGGAAGAGGAGAAGGGTTACTATTTTAAATAGAGTAGTTAATAAAGTCCTGTTTAGGAAGACATTTGAGTAAAGACTTGAAGGCGTTGAGGGATTGAGTCATATGGTTATCTGCAGAGGAAAGAGCAAGTGCAAAGGACTTTGAGGTAGGAACATGCATAGATTATTCTAGGAATAATAGGAGTCCAGTGTGATGGACTTAATCATTCTTGACTGAGAGACAGTGTTAGGAAATGAGCTTGGTTATGGTAGGAGGAGAGATTATGTAGGGATTTGCTGGCCATTATAAAGACTTTGACTTTTATTGTAAATGAACTAGGAATCTGTTGGAGACTTTTGAGATGATATGATCTGACATATTGAAAATGATCAACTCTGCATGTTGAGAACCGACAAAAGGATGCAAGGAATAAAATGGAGAAGATGAGTTAGGAGTTCATTGTAATATTCCAGGTAGATATGACTGTGGTTTAGATTAGGGTGTGGCAGCAGGGAGAGTGGTGAGAAGTGGTCAAATTCTAGATCTTGAAGGTAGACCCAATGAGATTTGCAAACAGATTGGGTGTCAGGTATGAGAAAAATAAGAATGTTAAGGAGGAATTTTTTTTTTGGCCTGAGCATCTGGTGATATTGCATTCCCATTTTCAGAGATGAGTAAGTCTAGGAAAGCAGCATATTTGGTAGGTGGGGTGGAAGACGAGAAGTCAGGTTTTGGAGGTGTGAAATTTGAGATGCTTAGTAGACACCCATGTGGGTATGTTAAATATAAGGGGGCTTCCCTGGTGGTGCAGTGGTTAAGAATCCGCCTGCCAATGCAGGGGACACGGGTTCGAGCCCTGGTCCGGGAAGATCCCACATGCCGCAGAGCAACTAAGCCCATGTGCCACAATTAATAAGACTGTGCTCTAGAGCCCTCAAGTCACAACTACTGAAGCCAGCGCCACAACTACTGAAGCCCATGAGCCTAGAGCCCATGCTCTGCAACAAGAGAAGCCACCGCAATGAGAAACCTGTACACTGCAATGAAGAGTAACCCCTGCTCGCCGCAACTAAAGAAAGCCCGCGCTCAACAATGAAGACCCAATGCAGCCATAAATAAATAAATAAATAGGATGTAGATGATTTATTAGCACACATGAATTTAACTTTTAAGCCTTCTGGAATTGATTGATCAAGATAATTTCTAGGGCTTCCCTGGTGGTGCAGTGGTTGAGAATCTGCCTGCCAATGCAGGGGACACGGGTTCGAGCCCTGGTCTGGGAGGATCCCACATGCTGCGGAGCAACTAGGCCCGTGAGCCTCAACTACTGAGCCTGCGCGTCTGGAGCCTGTGCTCTGCAACAAGAGAGGCCGCGATAGTGAGAGGCCCGCGCACGGCGATGCAGAGTGGCACCTGCTTGCCACAACTAGAGAAAGCCCTCACACTGAAACAAAGACCCAACACAGCAAAAATAAATAAATTAATTAATAAACTCCTACCCCCAACATCTTCTTAAAAAAAAAAAAGATAATTTCTAATGTGACAGAAATTAAGACTAGAAATAGATGACTCCTGAAATTAGAGTTCTTGACTGAAAATAACAGATTACTACTATGTAACTTACGTAGAAAAGGGATTTATTGGAAGGATATAAGATACCTTACAAGAACTGTAGTAAGGCTGGAGATCAGACTAAGAAAATAGGTAGGAACCAAGAAATATGAAGCACAGTCAGGATCTCCCTACAGAAAGAAGTGTTCTAAGGATAGTGGCTCTTTGCCTTCACCAGTGACTATTAGCCACTATGCTGCTGGACTTTGGCTCTTTAACACTCGTCACTGTGCCTTATACTCTTCATTCTACCATAGCCATCATGAACTTTTTTTTTGACCATCTCAGTACTGCTAAGTCACTATGTGAATATTAAAAGCCCTCGCTTGGTTAAGAAATATGTAAATATAGCTGTGACATGATAAGACAAATATTTGGTCTCTTCCCCCCTTTCTTAGTATACAGCTTATAACAAACAACCTTGGAATCTCCAAAGTAATGTATCCTTTTGTATGCTAATGAGATGATGGGTGGCTGGGGACTCCTGGATAGCCTCAGGATGAGGGCTGGTTGCCAAAGGAACCAATCATCTAATTAGAGGGCTGAGACTTTTAGCCCCCTGACCTCTGGGGAGGGGAGAGCGGCTAGAGATTGAGTTCAGTCATCAATGGCCAATGATTAATCAAGCCTGCATAAAAGTCCCTAAGTACTGGGGTTGGAGAGCTTCTCGGTTGGTGAACACATGATGGTGCTGGGAGGGTGATGTGCCTGGAGAGGACATGTGAGCTCAGCACCCCTTCTACAACACCTTGCCCTGTGCACCTCTTCTACCTGCCTTTTCCTGAGTTGTATCCTTTTATAATACACCAATAATCTAGTAAGCAAACTTTTCCTGAGTTCTGTGAGCCGTTCTAGCAAATTATCGGACCTGAGGAAAATGTTGTAGGAACCTCCAATTTATAACTGATTACTCAGAAGCATGGATGACAACCTAGATTTGTGATTAGCAAATGAAGTTGGAATGAGGGGCAGTACTGTGGGACTGAGCCCTTAATCTGTGGGATCTGTTACTAATTCCAGGTAGATAGTGTAAGAATTGAATTGAATTGTAGGACACCTAGTTGGTGTTCACAGAGAATTGGTGAATTGCTTGGTGTGGGAAACTTACGCACACTTGGGAGTCTAGAAGTATTTAGTGTTAGAGTGTTGAGATTAAAAAAAAAAGTGGAGATTGTTTTTTCCTTGAAATGACACTCTACCTTGAAAAAGACCTGAAGTTTGCTTGTGGAAATGAATATTATAAGGATGGCAACTTGTGAGTCATTATGAAGTAGTAGAAGGAGGGTTATCTGAAATCAGACAGAAAATTGTAATCTTAGATGTGGATGAATGTGATTTATAACACATGCAGTGAATTGAGGTGGCTTATAGATGTTTGAGGTGTGTGCATATGCGCATTTTGTATATTCCTGATTGGCTTGATTCACTTGGGTGCAGTTCCTTTCATTCACTCCTGTTTCTTACAGAGAAAATTGTGGTGGGCTCCCCAGAAGGAAGTCATGAATAGGGACTTGAGTGAGATATAACTTCTTGGTTATGTAAAGAAAGGTTGATGTATAGGGAGCAAGGAGGAAAATGTGGAAATTGAGGCAAAAAAGGAAAGAAAATAAAACAAACTATAACGGATAAAAGTGTGGGAAAGTTTTTTAAAGGTGCGACTTTTTGAAGAAATAAAGATTTAATATATTTTAAATTTTTGGAGGACTGATTTTGTCATTCTTTTCTTTTTCTCACTGTGTCTGGCACAGATCTAAAAATAATTTCATTTTTGACTACTATATGCAAGGTGTTGTTCTAAGCTCTTATGTGAATTATTGATAAGCCTTACAACAACAATGTTCAATAGATATTATCATTTTCTAAATTTGATGAAAACTATAAACTTCTAGGTCTGAGAAACTCAATGAACCCTAGCAGGATAAACACAAGGAAAATCACACTAAGGCACATTATAATGAAATTCCTGAAAAGCAGTGATAAAGAGAAAATCCTGAAAGTAACCAGAGAAACAAAAGCACAGATGTCTTGTCAGAAGCTATGTAAGCAAGAAGGCAATTTAATGACATGTTAAAATTGATGAAAGAAAAAAAACCTGTCACACTAGAATTCTTTATTCAATAGAAGCATCCTTCAAAAATGAAGGCAAAATAAAGGTTTATTTCAGACAAACAAAACCAATTTTGGGAGAACTGATTGTAAGCAGACTTATGAGAAAGGCAGGTAATACAAGATTGAAATTTGGATCTGTGCAAATAAACAAAAACCAAAATGTTAAATGAATGGGAAAAAAAATTACCCCTATTTTAAAATTTCTTTAAAGGTAATTGATTATCTAAAGCAAAAATCATAGTAGAATATCATGGAATATATAACAATAATACTATGGAAGACCAAAGGAATGAATTGGAAGTAAACCATTATAAAGTTCATACTACATATGAAGTGGCGCAATAATACTTGAAGGTAGACTGTGATAAAATAAAGATGAATATTGTAAAACTTAGGGTAATCACTAAAAGAATGAAACAGAGATATCGCTAATAAGCCAATTGTGAAGATAAAGTAGACTGCTAAAAAGAATACTTAGTAATCAAAAACGGAACATGAGAAGAGAGAAAAAAAGGATCTGAGAAAAGATAGGTCAGATAGCAAGCAAATAGTGAGGTGGTAGATTTAAACCCAAGCAATTTCATTGTAGACAAGGTGAAAATGAAAAACTTTACCACGTACTGTCTATAAGAAATCAACTTTGAATATACAGACGCAGATGGGTTAAAAATAAAAACAAATATCAAGCACTAGTCATAAAGCTAGAATGTCTGTACTAATATCAGGCAATGTAGGCATCTGGACAAAGTGTATTGCATGGAGTTAACAAACAGATTTCATAATGATAAAGGGGCCAGTTCATCAAGAGAACGATAACCTTAAATAGGCAACTACTAGCAGAGCTTCACAATTTATGAAGCAGAAACTGAAAGGAAAGGTGGACAAATATATAATTTCACTAAGAGATTTCTAAACTGTACTTTCAGTAATTGTTAGAACAAGGAGAGGGAAAATCTGTAAAGATGTAGAAACATCTATGAAAAACCTACAGCTGGAAAAATGGTGGAGTAAGGAGCTCTAAAAGTCCATCTCTCCATAAAAGAAATGAAAAAAACGGGAAAAAACTTTCAGTATCAACTTTTTCAGAACTCTGGAAATTAACCAAAAGCTTATAGCAATGTGGCTTTTAGAAAACTTACCCTTGTCACATCCCACATTCCCCAGATTAGTGGTATCCTTAAAAGTAAAATCTTGCATTCCCACTACAGGTAACAGAGTTAAGAGAATATACCTCGTTTGCAAAAAAATTATGCTTATCTGTTTTAACTTACCAGGCCCCTCCTTGGAATACTGGTTTAAAAGACCACCTAACTCAGAACTCACCAGGACTAAAGTGGCTGTCCTGCAGCATTTGTCAAAATATTTATAAGCAAATGTTTTAGTTTTTGCTGTTGGATGTGATGATTAACAATTGGGGCAAATGATAGACTTACAGAAGCTTGAGAAGAAAGGCTGGGTAATGAGATACTTTGGAGAATAAGGGCTTTGAGAAGCTCTGATATATTTCTAGGAAACTAGAAGGCCATGTGCATGTGTGTGACTGTGCACATACTCAGAAAAGACCTAAGTAGACCCTAAGGTCTCACCTCAGACTTTGAGGCTCTGCAGAATCAGGAAGTGAAGGCTAATGGAAATTTGTAAACTGCCTGGCTGAGTGCTGAAGACATGGCCCAGTACACAAGACCTCTTCTGCAGACTGGGAGAATTTTTGGTTCTGGGTATTAGTGAAATCTCTGTTTAATTGTTAGCTGACCACTAAGCAAATGAAACAGAGATTTCAAGGTCACACATGACAAAGAATACAGACTTTACAAACTCAATTCAGATAGTCACTAAAAGAAACAGAAATAACTACAACAAACAAAACAACAAATCCTGGGAGAGGAGAGAACCTGAGTTCCTTAGTTGCCTCATTATAATATTTAAAATGATAGAGGACAGGTGGCCAAGATGGCAGAGTAAGAAGATAGTGATCTCATCTTCTCCCCTGGGCACACCAAAATTACAGCTGTTTACAGAGCAGTTATCAATCTAAAGATTAGAAGAAAAGAATTTCTACAACTAAAGATGTAAAGAAGGAACCACAGCGAGATGGGTAATAGGGGTGGAAACGTGGTGTAGTCAAGACCCACACATCTGGGTAAACTGCCTACAAATGAGAGGATAGTCACAATTACAGAGGTTCTCTCCAAGGATCTAGGTGTTCAAGCTCCACATCAGGCTTCCTAGCCTGGGGGTCCTACACTGGAAAGACGAGTCCGCAGAATATCTGGCTTTGAAGACCAAGCAGGGTTTGCCTGTGGGAGAGCCAGAGGGCTATAGGAAACAGAGACTCTGCTTTCAAAAGGTACACGCAAAATCTCAAATGCTCTGAGATCCAGCACAGAGGCAGTATTTTGAAAGGAGCCTGGGTCAGACCCACAGAGTCCCAAACAAGATGAACTCAAAAGAGGTTCACACCAGAAACGTGTAATTAAAATAGCAAAAATTAAAGATAAAGAGAGAATCTTAAAGGCAGTAAGAGAAAAGCCACTAGTTATGTACATGAGAACTCCCATGAGAATGTCAGCTGACTTTTCAGCAGACACTTTGCAGGCTAGAAGGGAGTGTCATGATATATTCAAAGTGATGAAAAAACCTACAAGCAAGAATACTCTACGTGGCAAGACTATCATTCAGATTTCAAGGAGAGATAAAGAGTTTTACAGACAAGTAAAAGCTAAAATAGTTGAGTGCCACTAAACTGGCTTTACAAGAAATGTTAAAGAGACTTCTCTAAGTGGAAAAAGAAAAGACTATAACTAGAAATATGAAAATTATGAGAGGAAAACTCTCACTGGTAAAGGCAAATATACAGTCGAGGTAGTAGATCAACCACTTATAAAGCTAATAGGAAGGTCAAAAGACAAAAGTAGTTAAAATCATGTATATCCACAGTAAGTAGTTAAGAGATATACAAAATACGAAGATGTAAAATATAATGTCAAAAGCATTAAATGTTGGGGGCATGGAGTAAAAATGCAGGGTTGTTAGAATATGTTTGAACTTAAGAGATCATCAGGTTAAAATAAGTTATATATATGTATGATATATGTGAACTTCATAGTAACCACAAATCAGAAACCTATATAAATATGAACAAAAAAAAAAGAGAGAAAGGAATCCAAACATAACACTAAAGATAGTTACCAAATCACAAGGGAAGAGAGCAAAAGAAGAAAGGAGCAGAGAAGAACTCTAAAAACCACCAGAGAACGATGAAAAAAAAGACGGCAACAAGTACATACATATCAATAATTTCTTTAAATATGAATGGACTAAATGCTCCAATCAAAAACCATAGAGTGACTGAATGGATACAAAAATGACACCCATATATGCTGCCTACAAGAGACTCACTTCAGACCTAAAGCACACACAGACTGACAGTGAGGGGATGGAAAAAGTTATTCCATGCAAGTGGAAATGAAGGAAAGCCAGAGTAGAAATACTTCTATCAGACAAAATAGACTTTAAAACAAAGACTGTAGCAAAAGCCAAAGAAGGACATTACAACATTACATAATGATAAAGGGATCAATCCAATAAGAAGATATAACAATTGTAAATATATATGCACCCAACATGGGAGCACCTAAATACATTCAGCAAATATTAGCAAACATAAAAGGAGAAATTGACAGTAACACAATAATTGTAGGGAACTTTAACCCCCCACTTAAATCAATGAACAGGTCATCCAAACAAAATAAGGAAACACTGGCTTTACATGACATCAGTTCAGATGGACTATCTGTATATCTATATAGTTTAATTTCTGATATATGTATATATAAATCTCAGAATTTTTAGAAATTGACAAGCTGATTCTAAAATTTATATAGAAATGCAAAACACCTAGAATAGCCAAAGCAATTTTGAAAAAGAAGAACCAAGTTGGAGGACTTACAGTACTTAATTACAAAACTTACTGTAAAGCTAACATAATCGAGACGGTATGGTATTGCCATAAGAATGGACATGAAGATCAATGGAACAGAGTAGAGATTCCAAAAAATAGATCCAATATATAGTTGAATTGATTTTTTGACAAAGGTGCCAAAATACTTCAATGGGGGAGACGATAGTCTTTTCAACAAATGGTGTTAGAACAACTGGATAGCTATGTGGAAAAAATGAACTTTGATGCTTATTTCACATTATACAGAAAAATTAATTCAGAAGGGATCACAGATCTAAGCATAAGAAGTGAAAATATAAAACCTCTAGAAGAAAACGTAGGAGAAATTCCTTGCAAGCATGAAGTAGACAAATATTTCTTAGGGCCCCCAAAGTAGGTATCCTTTTTTTTTGTGTGTGTGTGTGGTACGCGGGCCTCTCACTGTTGTGGTCTCTCCCGTTGCGGAGCACAGCCTCAGTGGCCATGGCTCATGGGCCCAGCCGCTCCACGGCATGTGGGATCTTCCCGGACCGGGGCACGAACCCGTGTCCCCTGCATCGGCAGGTGGATTCTCAACCACTGTGCCACCAGGGAAGCCCGGGCCCCCAAAGTATGAAAGAAACAATTGATAAATTGAACTCAATCAAAGCTAAAAACTACCCTTCAAAAGATACTTTGAAAAGAATGAAAAGGGAAGCCAGAGACTGGAAGAAAATATTGCAATGCATACATCTGATAGAGGACTTGTGTTCACAGTTTATAAAGAACACTTAACAACTGTAGAATAAGAAGACAAATCACCCGCCCAATAAAAAAGTGAACAAAAGATATTTAAGACACTTAACAAAATAAGATGTTTAAATGAAAAATAAGCCCATTAAAATATGTTCACCATCTTTAGTTATTAGGGAAATGTAAATTAAAGCCACAGGGTGATACCAGTACCCAACTTTAGCTAGCTCACAATAACAAATGTTGGTAGGAACTCATACAATTCTAGTGGGAATGTAAAATCGTATAACCACTTTGGAAGATAGTTTGTTAGTTTCTCAAAAAGTTAAGCTCATATTTATCTGAACCTGCCATTCTACTTGAATATATTTGCCTAAGAGAAATGAGAATTTTGTTCACACAAAGCGTTGTATAAGAATGTATGTAGCAGCTTTATTCATAGTTGCCCTAAACGGGGTCCCAAATGTTCATCGGTAGATGAATAGATAAACAAATTGTGATATATTTATATAATGGAATACAACCCAGTAATAAAAAGGAACAAACTACATGCAAGATCATAAATGAATCTCAAAAACATTATGCTGTGAGGACATGGGGAGGGGGAAGGGTAAGTTGTGACGAAGTGAGAGAGTGGCAGGGACATATATGCACTACCAAATGTAAATTAGATAGCTAGTGGGAAGCTGCCGCATAGCACAGGGAGATCACCTCTGTGCTTTGTGACCACCGAGAGGGGTGGGATAGGGAGGGTGGGAGGGAGGGAGACGCAAGAGGGAAGAGATATGGGAACATATGTATATGTATAACTGATTCACTTTGTTGTAAAGGAGAAACTAACACACTATTGTAAAACAGTTATACTCCAATAAAGATGTTAAAAATAAAAACAAAAAAACATTATGCTGAAACAAAAATAAACCAGATACAAAAGAGTACATACTATATGATTCTAATTTATATGAAATTCTGTTACAAACCTGATTTATTTTAACAGAAAGTAGATAGTGGTTGTCTGAGGTTTGGAGTCTGAGGTGGGAGGACAGATTGACTAGGAAGTGGTGCAAGGGAACTTTTAAAAAATCCATTTACCTACTCATGGATATTTGGTTTCCAGTTTGGGGCTACTATGAAAAAGCTGCTATAAACATTTTCATATAACACTTTTGTGGTGATAGAAATGTTCTATATTTTGATTGTGTGTTCGTTATATGAGTGTAGACATTTACTAAAACTCATCAAACTGCATACTTAAAAATGAATCTTATTTTATGTAAATTATACCCTAATAAAATTGATTTAAAAAGCCCACTAGGTTGAAGGAAGTAAAGCTACTTACTCAAGTTTACATAGCTAGTAAGTGACAAAGAATTGATTGACACTTTCATCTATTTGACTCCAAGTTCATCCTCTTTTCATTATGTTATGCAGCCTTTTTTTTTTTTTTTTGTGGTATGCGGGCCTCCCTCTGTTGTGGCCTCTCCTGTTGTGGAGCACAGGCTCCGGACGCGCAGGCCCAGCGGCCATGGCCCACGGGCCCAGCCGCTCCGCGGCATGCGGGATCCTCCCAGACCGGGGCGCGAACCCGGTTCCCCTGCATCGGCAGGCGGACGCGCAACCACTGCGCCACCAGGGAAGCCCTATGCAGCCTTTTTATACACACAACAGATGCTCAATCAATACTACATTGAAAATAAACATGAGCAGGGGGATTAAAGGCCTTGAAGGTGAGGCAAGAAATATATATTTCATCTTGAAGGTCTTATAGGTAGGAAAGAATAGGAGAAATAATTTAGATACTCCCTTCTCCATGTTTGCATTGTACCTTGGGCTTATTTATCACATTTTATTATAATTATTTTACACAAATCTCTTTACCACTAGACTGTCATCGAACTCATCTTTTATCTGTAGCTCTGACTGGTACATAAATGGGCTCAACAAATGGAAGTGAATGAATGAATGAGTCAGAATTACCTGATAGAGCTTTAGAGAATACTAATTGATGAAAGGCATAAGAGGAGGCCATTTTTAGATTGGAGGAAAGCAATTCTAAAATAAGCAATAGAAGACTGGGGTTTGACCTGGTATACTGAAAAGAACATGGACTTTTAGATTAGATCCTGGCTTTGCCACTTATTAACTGTGTGATTTGGGTCAATTTGTTAATTGACTTCTTAGAATCCTATAGTTTTTATCTGCAAATTGAAGATAATAATAATACTTATGGAGTTGGTTTTGAAGATATATGAAATAAGATACATGAAGAGTGTAGCATATTCTTTGGCTAAAACCTGATGGTCAATACAAATGGTAAATATTTCCCTTCTCTCATTTTCTCTCCTCACTAGTATTCAGGAATGCTTAGCTCTAAATTGGACATCAATCTTAAACCTTTTCATATTTACAAGGACTCTAGGCTGGAAATAGTTGAAGGTCATTTAAAAATTGCCTGGATCAACTTCATTTTCACCCACTGCTGGTGACTTTCTTCTATATTGACTCCAACATTCACAGTAGAATTATGCCAGCAATAGTGGGTATTCTTGCTTGTAAGCAGGAGCCTACAACGACATGCTCTGGTGATACAGTTTTTCTTTGAAGCCAAGGTGTGGTTTTACTTTTATGAAGAGTAGAAAGCATAGTTCTGTGGTTAAGAAAATGGACTGCTAAATCAACTTGGAGAAAAGGCACTTATTAGCTGTGTAATCTTGAGGCTCAATCTCAGCTTCAATTTCCATATCTGTAAAAGGGAGGTAAAAATATATAAGATCGTTGCAAGGATTAAATGAGATTTTAAATGTGCAATACTTAGCACGGTAACTGAAATATTGTAAATGCTTAATAAACTTATTTCTATAAACATCATTATTAAATTATTCAGGAGAGAAATCTCAATGAGAACTGCACCAGGGTCTGATTAGAACATTTAATAATGATGCTTATAGCAAAAATTTTATTGGAACATTTGCAGATTTATAATATAGTGAAGTTAGTGTACAGTGCTGTCTGTCAGTGTAGAACCATATGTGCTAACATTTCTTCTGGAGTTGATTTGACAAGAGTTTTCTTTTATGCTCTATCCGTTCAAATCATAACTGCCAAATATGCCTCTTGCCTTCATTATACTGTTACTTTAGATTTCTAACTGCCAAATGCAAGGGAAATTTTGAAAACTGGTGAACAGTGGCTCAAATCTTAAATTGAGAATCATGTATATAGTTTCTGTATTGTAATATTGACAGGAATAGGGATTTTGAAAGTACTTTTGTCACTCA
This sequence comes from Physeter macrocephalus, assembly GCF_002837175.3. Lineage (NCBI taxonomy): Eukaryota > Metazoa > Chordata > Mammalia > Artiodactyla > Physeteridae > Physeter > Physeter macrocephalus. The sequence goes on from NC_041229.1 coordinate 47,461,641, forward strand.
TGTCAGTAAAAGCAAAGAAAGATGGAAGTTTGCAGTTTTCCAAAAAAGCAGCTTTATGGAGGTTTAATTTATATACCATAAAATTTACCCATTATAATACAACAGTTCAAAAATTTTTAGTAAATTTATAGAGTTGTGGAACCATCACACGATCCAGTTTTAGAACATTCCCATTATCATAAAACGTTCCTCACTGCCAGCCCCAGTCCACAACTGTATCTGCTTTCTGTCTCTGTAAATTCGCCTTTTCTGGACATTTTGTATAAATTGAGCTTACAGTATGTAATCTTTCACATGTAGGGTCTCACTTGTCATAATGTTTTAGAAGTTTACCCATGTTGTAGCCTGTATCACTAGTTTATTCCTTTTTATTGCCGAGTGGTATTCCATAGTATGGGTATATCTTGTTAAAAATATTTCATTCACCATTAGATGGACATTTGGATAGTTTCCAGTATTGGATATTATAAATCATTTTGCTGTGAGCATTTGTATAAATGTTTTGGTGTTGACATATGTATTCATTTCTCTTGAGTAGATTCCTAGACGTGAATTTGCTAGGTTATATGGTGAATTTATGTTGAGCTTTAAAAAAATTGATAAATTATCCCTCAAATTGGCAGTGCCATTTCATGTTTGCACCACCAATGTATGATAGTTTCAGTTTCTCCACATCTTTGCCAACATTTAGTATTGTGTATCTTTTTGATTCTAGATAATTTAGTGGGTATGTAGTAGTAACTTTGTGATTTTGATTTGTAATTCTTCAATGACCAAAGATGCTGAGCATCTTCTTTTATGCTTACTAGCCATTCATTTATGTTCTTTGGTGAAATATGTCTTTAAATATTTTTCCCATTTCACCCCAAGCTTTACTGAGATATAATTGACATATAATATTGTGTAAGCTTAAGTTGTACAATGTGATGATTTGATATGCACATATGTTGCAAAATGATTACCACAATAAAGTTAGTTGTTGCTGCCACTATGGTGAGAACATTTAAGATTTACTCTCAGCAACTTTCAAGTATACAATACAGTATTGTTAACTGTAGTTACCATGTACGTTAGATCCCCAGAATTTATTTCTCTTAAAACTGGAAGTTTATAACCTTTGACCAATATATTCCCATTTCCCCCATGCCCTAGCCTATGTCAGCCACCAATCAACTCTCTGTTAATATGAGTTCAGCGTTTTTTTTCAGCTTTATTGAGGTAAAATTAACTAAAATTGTAAGATATTAAGTGTACATCTTGGTGATTTCATAGATGTGTACTTTGTGAAAGATTCCCACCATCTAGATAATTAACACATCTATCACCTCACATATTTATTTCTCCCTCTTTTTAATTATTTTTGGGTGGGACATTTAAGTTCTGCTCTCTTAGCAAATTTCAATTATACAATACAGTGTTATCAACTATAGTCACTATGTTATACGTTAGATCCTCAGACCTTAATCATAGTTGAAAATTTGTACACTTTTACCAATCTCTCCGTATTTCCTCTCTTCCCCTCAGAAACCTGGCAACCACTTTTCTCTTCTCCATTTCTATGAATTTGACTTAAAAAAAATGGATTCCATATATAAATGATACCATGCAGTATTTTTCTTTGTCTGGCTTATTTCACTTAGCATAATGCCCTCAATTTTCATCCATGTTGTCACAAATGGCAGGATTTCTTTCTTTCTCATGGCTGAATAATTACACACACAATACATCTTCTTTCTCCATTAATCCATTGATGGACACTTAGATGTTTCCATATCTGGAGTACCGTGAATAATTCTACAAGACACAGGAGTGCGATATCTCGTAGATATCCTGTTTTCGTATCCTTTGAATATATATCTAGAAATGGGATTGCTAGATCATATGGTAGTTCTATTTTTAACTTTTTGAGGAACCTCCATATTGTTTTCCATAGTGGCTGCACCAATTCACATGCCCACCAGCAGTGCACAAGGGTTCCCTTTTCTTCAAATCCTCGCTAAAACTTATTTCTTGTCTTTTTGATAATAGCTATTCTAACAGGCATGAGGTGATATCTCATTGAGGTTTCAATTTGCATTTCTCTGCTTAGTGATGTTGAGTACCTTTTCATGTACTAGTTGGTCATCTGTATGTTTTCTTTAGAAAAATGTATATTCAGTTCTTTGCCCTTTTTTTTTTTTTTTTTTTTTTTTTGCGGTAAGCGGGCCCTTTACTGCTGTGGCCTCTCCTGTTGCGGAGCACAGGCTCCGGACGCGCAGGCTCAGTGGCCATGGCTCACGGGTA
>NC_041229.1:47464073-47521984 GCF_002837175.3 Physeter macrocephalus
AGTGTGACTTTGAATCTTTTTTTTTTTTTTTTTTTTTTTTTTTTTTTTGCGGTACGCGGGCCTCTCACTGCTGTGGCCTCTCCCCCTGCGGAGCATAGGCTCCGGATGCACAGGCTCAGCGGCCGTGGCTCACGGCTTTGCCCATTTTTTAACCAGATTGTTGTTTTCTGTTGAGTTGTTTGAGTGTCTTATATATTTTGGATATTAACCCTGTATATGATATACGATTTACAAATATTTTCTTTCATTCAGTAGGTTAGATTTTCATGTTGTTGATGATTTCCTTTGCTGTGGCTTTTTAGTTTGATGTAGTACCACCTGTTTATTTTTGCTTTTGTTGCCTTTGCTTTTTGTGTCAAATCCAAAGATCATTGCCAAAATCAATGTCAAGGAGCTTACCCCCTGTTTTCCCCTGGGAATTTTACAGTTTCAGGTTTTAAACTTTAGTCTTTAATCCATTTTGAATTAATTTTTGTGTATGGTGTAAGATAGGGGTCTAATTTCATTCTTTTGCATGTGGCTGTCCAGTTTTACCATTTACTGAAGAGACTATCCTTTCCCCATTGTATATTTTTGACTCCTTTGTTTTTTACTATTGCCATTTTGTTTGTTTTCCAGCTGTTTTGAAATTCTTTTGTTTTTTTTCTTCTTTATCTCTGCCTTTGTGATTTGATGATTTTCTGTAGTGCTATACTTAGATTTATTTCTCTTTGTCTTTTGTGTCTCTATTACAGGTTTTCGGTTTGTGGTTACCATGAGGCTTATATAAAGCGTATTTATAATAGTCTATTTTAAGCTGATAACAAGTTAAAACACATTCTAAAGCTCTATTTTTTACTCTACACCCCACATTTTGTTTTTGATATCGCGGTTTACATCTTTTTACTTTGTGTATCTATTAACAAATTATTGTAGTTATAGTTATTTTTACTGCTTTTGTTTCTTAACCTGCATACTAGGGTTATAAGTGATTTACACGCTACCATTACAAGAGAGTATTCTGAATTTGACTATATATTTATGTTTGCCAGTGAGATAAATACTTTCCTGTATTTTTTTTAAAAAACAGGAAAACTATATTTAGTACTTTTTTTTACATGTGTTATAGTTTTTTTGTTTTAGTGTGTTTGTTAAAATTTTTATTGGAGTATAGTTGATTTACAATGTTGTATTAGTTTCAGGTGTATAGCAAAGTGAATCAGTTATACCTATACATATATCCATTCTTTTTTAGATTCTTTTCCCATATAGTCCATTAGAGTACTCAATAGAGTTCCCTGTGCTATACAGTAGGTCCTTTTAGTTATCTATTTTATATATAGTAGTGTGTATATGTCAATCCCAATCTCCCAAGTTATCCCTCCCCTCCTTACCACCTGCTAACCATAAGTTTGTTTTCTATATCTGTAACTGTATTCCTGTTTTATAGATAAGTTCATTTGTATCCCTTTAAAGATTCCACATATAAGAATTATCAAATGATATTTGTCTTTCTCTGTCTGACTTACTTCACTCAGTATGACAATCTCTAGGTCCATCCATGTTGCTGCAAATGGCATTATTTCGTTCCTTTTCGTGGCTGAGTAATATTCCATTGTATATATGTACCACATCCTCTTTATCCATTCCTCTGTTGTTGGACATTTAGGTTGCTTCTATGTCCTGGCTATTGTAAATAGTGCTGCAATGAATACTGGGGTGCATGTATCTTTTTGAATTATGGTTTTCTCTGGATATATGCCTGGGAGTGGGATTGCTGTATCATATGGTAGCTCTATTTTTATTTTTTTAAGGAACCTCCATATTGTTCTCCATAGTGGGTGTACCAGTTTACATTCCCACCAACAGTGTAAAAGGGTTCCCTTTTCTCCACACCCTCTTCAGCATATATTGTTTGTAGATTTTTTGATGCTGGCCATTCTGACTGGTGTGAGGTGATACCTTATTGTAGTTTTGATTTGCATTTCTCTAATCATTAGTGATGTTGAGCATCCTTTCATGTGTTTGTCGGCAATCTGTGTATCTTCTTTGGAGAAATGTCTGTTTAGGTCTTCTGCCCATTTTTGGATTGGGTGGTTTGTTTTTTTGATATTGAGCTGCATGAGCTGTTTATATATTTTGGAGATTAATCCCATGTCGGTTGCTTCATTTGCAAATATTTTCTCCAGTTCTGTGGGTTGTCTTTTCATTTTGTTTATGGTTTCCTTTGCTGTGCAAAAACTTTTAAGTTTAATTTGGTCCCACATGTTTATTTTTGTCTTTACTTTCATTACTCTGGGGGTGGATCAAAAAAGATCTTGCTGCAATTTATGTCAAAGAGTGTTCTGCCTATGTTTCCCTCTAAGAGTTTTATAGTATCCGACCTTATAGTTAGGTCTTTAATCCATTTTGAGTTTATTTTTGTGTATGGTGTCAGGATTTCATGTATTTTCATGTTACTAATTAACATCCTTTTATTTCAACTTGAAAAAGTCCCTTTAACACTTTTTGTAAGGCCAGTTTAGTGGTGATGAACTCCTTTAGCTTTTGCTTATCTGGAAAACTCTTTCTCTATCCTTTAATTCCGAAGGACAACTTTGCTGGGTAATATATTCTTGGGGGGCAGTTTTTTTCTTTCAGAATTTTGAATAGATCATGCCAGACCCTTATGGCCTGCAAAGTTTGTGCTGAATATCTTCTGATAGTTATATGGGGGTTCTCTTGCACATAACAAGTTGTTTTCTCTTGCTGGTTTTAAGAATCTCTCCTTTTATTGAACTTTTCACAATTTAATTATGTGTCTTGTTGTGGGTCTCTTTGGATTCATATTGTTTGAAATTCTCTCTGGGCTTCCTGGTTCTGGATGTCTATTTCTTTCCCCAGTTAAGGGAAGTTTTCAGCCATTCTTTCTCTGAATAAACTTTCTGCCCCTTTCACTTTTTTCCTTTTGGGACCTCTGTAATGCATGTATTTGTCTACTTGATGGTGTCCCATAAATCTCTTAAACTATATTTATTCTTTTTGTTCTTTTTCTTTGCTCCTCTGATGGAATGAATTCCATTGCCCTGTCTTCAAGTGTGCTATTGATCCCCCGTATGGAATTTTTCAGCACAGTTATTATATTCCTCAGCTCTGTGATTTCTGTTTGGTACTTTCTTTATATTTTCCATCTCTTTGTTGGAATTCTTACTTTGTTCATGAATTGTTCTCCTGACCTTGGTAAGCATCTCTGTGCCATTATTTTGACTCTTTATCAGGTATATCACTTATCTTTGTTTTTTTAAGGTCTGTTTCTGGAGTTTTATCTTGTTCTTTTGTTTGGAACATATCTCTCTGTTTCTTTATTTTCCTTGACTTTCTGTATTAGTTTCTGTGCATTAGATAAACAGCCACCTCTCTCAGTCTTAATGGAGTGGTCTCATGTAGGAGATGAACCTTATCATTCAGCCTGGCCCCTAGCTCAAGACTGAGTTTCAAACCTTTGTGATTGTCCAAGCTGCCTTCTTTGTTCTTAGTGATTCCCAGTAGTTGAGAGTATGCCAAGAACTGTCAGTGTCCCCAAAGTGAGGATCTCAGCATCTAGATGCAGGCTGATTAGAATCTGTACCCTCTGGCAGGAGCTTTCAAAGTGTGCAAGTAGATCTCTTTCAGGGAAAGACTGGGAAATGGGCTTTTCTGTTTGCTCCCTTTGTACAGAGCCCTCGGGGGATAGTAGATTAAGAATTGTTTCTTTGTTTTCTGCAGCCCTGTGGGACCCACAAACAGAATCCCTGCTTTCCACCAGAGCCAGGAGATCAAAGGGTGTGTCTCTTGCAGCAGTGTAAAAGCCAGGGTGCCAGACATGTATACAAGCTCCTTGTAGGGAGATAATGGTATTTGAAGCTGACTACATGGTGTCTGCTCGCTTCCCAGGTCTCTGGCAAGGAGTATAGTCTGTCCCCAGATGCATACTAAATTATAAATCTGACCCTTAGGTAACAGTTTTTTAAGTATGCTAAAAGTTCTCTTTCAGAAAAGACTGGTAGGGACTTCCCTGGTGGTCCAGTGGTTAAGAATCCGTCTTGCAATCCAGGGGATGCTGGTTTGATCCCTGGTCAGAGAACTAAGATCCCACATACCGCGGGGCAACTAAGCCTGCGTACCAGAACTAGAGAGCCCACGTGCCGTGACTATAGAGCCCACGTGTTCCAGAGCCCACATGCCACAACTAGAGAGAAGCTCACGCACTGCAAGGAAGAGCCTGTGTGCCAAAATGAAAGATCCCACATGCCACAACTAAGACCCGACTCAGCCAAAAAATAAATACATGAATAAATATTTAAGAAAAAAAAAAAGACTGGTAAATGGGCATTTCGGTTTGCTTTTTCGGCGCTGAACTGTGGGGGAATAGCTGGTTAAGAAGTGTTTCTTTGTTTGCCACAGTCCTTTGGAGCCTGGAATTCAAGCCTCACCGGCCACAGAGTCAGGTGACTAAAGGGTGAGTCCTCTGGCAGCAGCTGCAAAAGCCAGGTTGCCATACATATGTGCACATTCCTTTCAAGGATACACTGGTGACCCATATCAATGTGACTTTTTTCTCATTCTCCCAATGTGTGGTAGTTGCTCAGCTAGTTTCTGGATTTGTTTCAGAGGGAATTGTTTTGTGTATAGCTATAGAGTCAATGTATCCATGGGAGGAGGTGAACTCAGGAGCCTCCTATGTTATCATCTTGGATTAAAATGCTTTTACCCATTTTAAAATTAGGTTTTCTGTCATCTTATTATTAAGTGTTAAGGGTTATTTTATATTTTGGATACACTTTTTTTTGTTTGTTTTTTTATCAAATATACTAATAGCAAATATTTTCTCCAATCTTTAGCTTGTCTTTCACTTTTAACATGGTGGTTTAAAATGGTTTATAGTTTTTATTGTGTAATTTATTGAATTTTTCTTTAAAGACTCATACATTTGGTATCATATCTAAACATTCTTTCCTAACCCCAAATGGTGAATATTTTCTTTCTCTCTTCCTTCCTTCCTCCCTCCCTCCCTTCCTTCTAGACATTTTATACTTACTTTTTTTAGCTTTTACATTTAGGTCTGTGATCCATTTTGTTTTGTTTTGGTTTTGGCTGTGCTATGTGGCTTGTGGCATCTTAGTTCCCTGAACAGGGATTGAACCTGGGGCCCCAGCAGTGACAGCGCTGAGTCTTAACCACTGGACCACCAAGGAATTCCCAGGTCCATGATCCATTTTGAGTTAAGTTTTGTGTGTTGTGTGAAGTAAGGCTCTAAGACTTTTTTCTTTTTCCTTATGGATTTCCAATAGTCTCAACTCCATTTGTTGAAAAGACTATCTTTTCCCCATTGAATTGCCTTGGCAACTTGTGGAATAGACAACAATTTTAGTTCCTGGAAGAATGAGACAATATTTTATGGTCTTTTCTAGACCTTGCAACTAATTTTGCAATTTAGATTTCAAAGGCTTTTTCATGTCCAAATTATGGTGTCTCTAGGAAGTACACAAGGTCTTTTCTAGACCTTGCAACTAATTTTGCAATTTAGATTTCAAAGGCTTTTTCATGTCCAAATTATGGTGTCTCTAGGAAGTACACAGAAAATCACAGCAACATGATTATTTAAATAACAACTATGTCAACTAGTTGGAAAAACTAGTTGTTATTTTTGATCTAGTAACAAGAATTTAGACTCTAAAATTCCAGTATTAAGATAATATTCTAAGAGAAAAGCAAACCTATTCATATTTAATCAAAGGAATATTTCTTTGAAGTTTGGAGCAATACAATTATACGAATATGTATACATTCACTTGACATGGTTCTTTGTCTTTCAGGCAGGTAATAACTCCTATGTGTACTTTTTAGATTTAGTTTCTAATATGTAAACTTGTGATATCATGTGCTACATTTGTGAGAACAGACCCATTTATTTCTTATATACTGGTTCTCTCATAGCTTGTGTTACTACTAACTCATAGTATCCTATCTGTTGAGGCTGATAAAAAACTTCTCCCCACAACCACACCAGAGATTTTTTTTTTAAAGATTTGAGATTTTGAGATTTGAGACACCTTGCTTTTTTGCTGGAGTTGGTTTTCTATACGAATATCAATTTCAGTGCTTAAAAACATTTTATATGATATTTACTTATTTAAAATAGTTTTCCCAAGTTTTGAGTTTCCAGTATGTAAAATTTGCTTTTCAGAATTTTTGCTTTTCAGTGAATTTAATCATCTAATAAAATGTATTTTAAAAATCTCTATATTAACATAACTATAAGAGAGAATGAACTTTATAGTGAAGCTTTGACTGAAGCTACTCATTTAAAGAAAATTCTGAAGTCTCTACTCTGATATTGTGAGGCTTTTTCTGTTATTTTGCTGTCATTCTGATTACCTGGTGCACATGGGTGGGCTTATAATATTTCTTGAGTTGTTAAATCTGATCAGCCGTCCAGGTCATCACATCTGCTACCACATCTGTGCTGTAGATTCATTTTACTTTTGATATTAGGTGTTGAGGCTGATAAAAAACTTAGGCTTTTGAATTTTAGAGAAACAATTCTTAGTAATAACATTAGTTATACAAAAGATAACATAAAACTATTCGTCTGAAGAAATGCTTTAAAGTCAAAAGGCCTGATGATGTATTTATAAAATTAAATTAATTTGCAAATGCTAAGAAGATTTCATGCAAGATAAAAACTAACTTGACTTTGTAAAGAACAATAATTTCAGACTGATGAAATATGCTCTTATGGTAGGTCTCAAAAGTTATAAATTATGAAGAAACTATAATATAATCTTGTTTAAAAGTAATTTTGGTCAATTACAGTGGTTTTCAAAATGAATTTTTCAGAGTCCTGGAGTCAGTGGGTGAGTGTGGACAGAGGTAGGAAAAATGCTAAACCAGTGAGATGCTAGGTTCTCCATCTAAATTTCAACTGGAATAGATCATCTTGGGTTTTACATGATGGAATTTCATGTAAATGTAATAGTAAATACACAGTGAAGAGACTTTTTGTACTTGATTCCCAGAACATTATATTAGATATCCATATAATACCCATTTCAGCAATATCTCAGTGTAAATCTTACCTTTAAGTGAACAACAAAGTGTTACAAAATTATTATGTGACAATTCATTATTATTAGTTTCAAGAATTGCTTGCTGGATGTTTTTGTTAGGTTATGTAAATAACTAATTTAGAATAATTTGAAGTTACTAATATTATAGATCTGTATACTTAAGAGTATAAGAATTCTCTGATGTAATTTAAAAATGCAGTCCTGGAATTGGCTTGCTAATGTCATATTTAGAATTTTGCTAAATATTTTTGCTAATGTTTATATGTGAGGTTAGACTATAATTTTATCTTCTCATACTGTTCTTGTCCAGTTTTTGTACCAAGTTTCCAGTGGCTTCATAAAGAATTAGGGAAGCTCTCATTTTCTGTTCTCTAGAACATTTTGTACAAAAAAAGGTGTTGTTAGTTCCCTGAAGGTGTGATAAAACTTGTTTGTGAAATCATCTGTCCATGGTGTCTTTATAGGTTGATTTTGTGACTTCTGCTTCAGTATATTAAAATGGTTATAGGTTTATTCAAGTTATGTATTTCTCTTTAGTTAAAGTAAATTATATTTTTCCAGGAAATTATCCCTTTTGTCTGTGTTTTCAAATTTATTGGCTTAAAGTAGTTCATACTGTTCTCTTATGATCTTAAAAATCTGCTTATAATTGAGTCTATTTCTTATTTCTAATAGTGTTTATTTTTTTCTCTCATTGCTTTTTATGATCAATATAGTCAGAAGTTTGACAACTTTACTATTCTTTTCAAAGACCCATTAATCTACTCTGTATTATTCTTTGCTTTATGTTTTATCAAATTTGATTCCCATATTTATTATTTCTTTTTTTCTGCTTTCTTTTGTTTAATCTATTGTTCTTAAAAAAAAAAACGAGTTAAAATCTTGGCTAATAGTTTTCTGTTTTTTCTTCTCTAATATGTGTATTTCAACTATAACTTTTCCTGTTAAGTACCACTTTATCTGCAACCCATATATTCATATGTGATGTTAATTGCTAGATATTTGATATATCTATTACAAAACAGAAATTTAAACAATGAACTATTTAACTGTGTAATTTTTATGTAATATAATTTTATGTAAAATATTAAGGTAATTTCTATGTTGATTTTTTTTTCTCTTTGATCTCCAATTTTATTGCTTTATGTTCTGCACACTAACTCTTGGTATTTAGTATTTGTTGAGAGGGATGTTTGTAACCTGTTACGTGGATAATTTTTGTGAATGTTTAATGTGTACATGAAAGGAATATTTTTCCTTAACATTGCCTTTTATATTTCACTTCTTTTTTGTATGTAGTTTCTTTCACATATCATTTATTGTCTTTCAGTCTATTAGTGTCAGTTTTTTAATCTGAAAATGTCTTTATTTTATTATTGAATGCAGTTTTAGCTGGAAATCCAAGTCCTTACTCAAAAGTCACCTTAGTAAGTCTTAACTTTAACCTATTTGAACTTGCAGCCTACTCTAACCTTGGCTCTGTCTCCCACTTTCCACCTATCTTGTCTTAATTTAAAAATAGCATTTATTATAGTTTAACATATTATGTATTTTGTATATTTTTAAGTTTATTATTTATCCTCAGGATATAAGCTCCATGAAGGCAGGGATTTTAAAATGTTACTTGATGTATTCCAACACCTAGAAGAGTGTCTGGCACATAAAAAGTATATGGGTAAAAAGTACTTAATAAACATTTATTGAATGAAAGAAAAAGTAAGCTTAGGTTCTGGGTTTATATTTGTTTAAATTTTTTACTTATAGATATTATTCTGTTCCTATCACCAGGATGTAGGCTCCATGAAGGCAGGAATTTTTTATTTGTTTTGTTCACTGCTGTTTGTTTTGTTCTAGGGCCTAGAACAGTGTCTGAAATTCAACAAATATTAGTGAATTAATGAAATAATAATTAGGTTACTCTCCATCTAATTGTGTTTCTGTTGCATTCAGTGTGTTTTTACTGTGAGTTTGTTTTTAGCATTTTCTTTTTGTCTTTAGTTATCTGCAGTTTCTCAGTGATGTATCCCAGTGATGTATCAGGAAAAAAAAGATTTATTTTAAAATTTTTGCATAGGATTCATTTGCTTCCTCAATCTGATCATGTTTTTCATTAATTACGGCAAATTCTTAGCTATTACCTATTCAGTATTTACTCTTTCTTATTCTCTCTTGAAGCTCCTATTTAAATAGACATATGATTGCCTTTTTCATTCAATCCTCCATGACTCTCATCCTCTCGTTTGTATTTTCTATTTCTTTATTGTGTTGCATTCTGGGTAATTTTCTCAAGTCCATCTTCCCATATAATATTTTTCTCTTCAGCTGTATCTAATCTGCTGATAATCCATACATTGAGATTTTAATATGTTGGTGATTATATTTTTTATTTATAGAAGTTCTGTTTTTTTAAAAAAACTGCTTATTTATCATGAGGTTCTTTCAGAATGTTTCCTTTTAAAGTATGTTTTTATTTCTTTTTTTTAACCTTTAAAAATAAATCCAAGAATATTTATTTTAAAATCTCAGATTGTTTTAGTTTCTAAAGGTTTTTTTTTTTTTTTTTTTTTTAGGTAAAAACTCTGTTTTACTCATTTGTTATGTCTAGTGATTCTCCATTATGGTGAATCAAGTCCGCATATGACTTGTAATCTTTATCAGGAGTTTGTTTTTCCATGAGAGTTACATGTGTTATAGAAATATCCCTAAAGATGAGTTTTATGTTTATTTTTGTTGGGTGCTCCAGGAGTCCTACTGTCTGAGGCTGGTTTTTAAAAGTTTCTTGGTTTGGGATTTTTGCCACTGATGGATGGTGCAGGATTGGAGTTTTGATTTCTCATGGGAGACTCCCCTTTTCCACTCACAGCATTCAGCAGTGGTAAACATTCTTGCCATTGCCTTGGCCTAGAAGGTTCAGGCTTTTAAAAAAAAAACCTATTTATAAATAGGAAACTTTCAGTTTCTAGTAAAGGGAGTTTCATTTCCAGATATTGCCTCGGTCCCTGCCTAAGCATGAAAATTGTGACCCCAAGCTTTAGGATTATATATATCTGGGTATGATTTTTGCTTTGACCACTGAAGTCACACCATCTCTGATTATTATTATGACTTGAGTTCCCTCTGTTTCTCTTATGTTGGGGATTTCCTCTTCTTCTTCTTCTTTTTTTTGTTTTTTAGCTTTGATATATACTTAATATTTGGGAGCTATATTTTATGCAGCATTCTGTATATGTTTGTAGTGGGATAAGATCTTCAGTTGCTCAATGTGGCACACTGTTACACTGGAAGTCTTGAATAGGAATACTCTAGTATTGAAACAAAAATTCAAAAATTAAATATAAATCTGAATTTGATGCTGTATTTCCCTACTATTACATGCAACATCAACACTAGTTTCAGCAAAACAATATCATCTGTCTCATAAAATTAATGTTATTAATTTGAATGTTAATGTTTTGTAGCTTTCTATATTTTTAACTTGTAGATTTGAGTATTTTTAATTATAAAGGAATTATATGCATAATATTTTGTCTAACTTTGTATGTACTTAGATTTCATTATAATATGAATATTTAAATCAACATTGGAAGTCCATCATAATTATTTTTCATAAAAAGGAACTCAAGTTTGAGAAACACTGAACTAATTATGACTGGAAAAAAATTACATTTAGAGTGACGGTACTACATTAAACTTGGGTTTTTGTCTTAACTCTTACTGCTAATTAGATATTCATATTGGCTCACCTTTTTGGGTAACATAGTGGCTTAGTCATTACTCTTCTCATATTTATATACCTAAAGCAAATTTGTCTTTAAGGTATACACTATTTAGTTTATATAGTATATCTAGTATTTACATTTATTTTACTAACTCAGCAATGTCCCACAGGAATGAGCACTGATTTTTCAGAATTATTTGGGAAAGTTATTCAAAACACAATGTCAGTTATACTTCACCCCCTCCAGACATACTGATAATGCTCTCAGGATTTTATCTTGAAACTAACAAGGAGCTACTGAAGATTTTAAGCAATATTATTGAACCAATTCTACTGTTACATTTTCCTTCTTGACTATAAGACACAATTGTTTCTGAAAAGTTTTTCTCAGGATACAGGTGATTTAACTTGTCTCTCCTCTTGTTTAGACATTTGGCATTCAATAATCTAATGCCCATCATGTCAGAGGATATGGCCTTGAATATGACAGGGAGTAGGATCTAGGGAAAGCATTTTTAGTGTTTACAGTAAAGAGGAGCCAACTTTGAACTTGGAAATTACCCAGAGCGGGCCTCTTATGATGCAGAATAGCAGGAATGGGATTTACCTAACCCAACCAGCCAGTTGCCATTCTTAGTAGGGAAGATTCCATACCAGTGTTTCAGCTTTGATCCAGTTCCACCTCTATGGGCCATCTAGCTGATCCACTTACATCCCTGTCCATGACTCTCAGGGACTTCTGGTGTTACTGCATTTGGTAGCATGCCAGACAAGTTGACAGAGCCTTAGAAGGTCAGAAGCGATAGTCAGTTGCTTCTGCCCTCTACCTCCAACCTAACCAGTACCCAAGAGACACTGTCAAGATTAACTTCATCATTGATAATCTCTATCTCATGGACAAGATACATGTTGGTGGTGGGGTGGACATGCTCACCAAAGATGGCAGTTTTTCCTCTGTACCATCTTTTTTTTTTTGGTAGTTTAGAATGGAAATGCTCTTTTTTCATATTTATAAAATTTACATTTTTATTGTGAAATATTCAGACACAGGAAAGCATAAAGAAGAGTTGATCATCTGTAGCTATGCCTAACAATATCACTTAGACATATTAACATTGATAGATATTCTTTCAAACATTTAAATCCACATATACACAAACACGTATGTACATATGTATCTGACTGATATATTTGACTATTTTCATTTCTTTTTAGATGCCTTTGGGCTGGGACTGACTTTTACTCTTTTTTTTTTTTTTTTTTGTTTTTGTGGTATGCGGGCCTCTCTCTGCTGTGGCCCCTCCCCTTGCGGAGCACAGGCTCCGGACGCGCAGGCACAGCGGCCATGGCTCACGGGCCCAGCCGCTCCGCGGCATGTGGGATCCTCCCAGACCGGGGCGCGAACCCGGTTCCCCTGCATCGGCAGGCGGACGCGCAACCACTGCGCCACCAGGGAAGCCCATGACTTTTACTCTTTAAAACATTAATTCAGTGTTGAAATTGTTTACTTTGACATTTTTGGCTATGAAATGTCATATCAAATGATTGTGCTATGACACAAAAAGGAAGAATAAAGAATCATAGAATTATAAAATTTAATATCTAAGAGACCTTTGAGAACTTTAAGTCCTACTTTAAAACCCAGAGCTGACAGACAGGTCAGCATTTTTTCCCCTGTCCATGTTGTCATATATTATGCAAATTTACAAAGGAAAAAAAAAGCTGTTATTGAAGATACGGGTATTTAAGAGATGAAGCCTCACTCATAAATTTCCTTTCCACGTAAACTAAAATTTCTCATTTTGTTCCATTATAACTTCAAAGGACCTTGCATAGTTTATTGACTAGTCATATACATAGGTATTATCCCATTTTTTTGCAACTTAATTTGTACACACAATTTTGTGCAGGTCTGTGGGGGAGTTCTTCAGCATAATGTATCTCCAGAAGATGGCTTAAAAGTGGAGGCAAGACCTCCTTTCTTTTGGTGTAATTCTTAGGTTGAACTCAGAAGTAAATTTAGAATTGTAACTAACATCTTGTTGAAGTTACCTAAAATGAGGAGGAAAGTAAGGAAAAAGAAATGAGAAGAAAGCACCAGCAGGACCAAAAAGTAGCTGTTGTTTTGAAAAGAATTTATTTCTCTTTTGCTGTAGGTTTACATGTGTGGGTGGGTTTTCACAGTTCTGAAGTTGTTGTAAATAAATTAGCTGTAGAGCAGTCACAGATTTTTTTTTTCTTAGTTTTCTAAATTACTTCAGGTATCAAGCTGAGAAGTCTGTGGGGCTTTTAGTAACAGCATACAGTTTCACATTATGAGTTTTTGAAAGCGGAGGCAGAAACAACCCAAATAATTCCATTTACATCTGAATTAAATTCTTTGGGCGTTTCTTGGATTTTATTAGCAATTCAGTAAGAAGTCTAGTATTAGGAGATATACTAATTATAAAAGAATGGGAAGGATAGAAGTAAAAGGGCACTGAATTCATAATGCAGAATTTCGCTGAAGTTATCACATTTTTGTGATTAGAGGGTGGTGGATAAAATTTTAATCCTTCAAAGTAATTTTCTGTGGATTCCAATGTGTGTATTTTTTACACTTACTCTACTAATTGTTCCATTGCAAATGTCAAATCAGTAGTAGTTTTGTAAGACATCTCAACGGATTTGAGGGACATTTTTTAAGTCATTTACCGACCCAATTTTCATAAAACCCGTTAGTATATATTATAATAATAGATATTTATTGAAGGTAAAACATATTTATAAACAATGATACCCATTAGCTCTATGACATCAGACAAATAAGTGACTTTTTTAGGGCCAGTTTCCTTACCTGTTAAACGAGGAAATGTTGTCGAATTCATGTTCATGTGCCTGATGCACATTGAGGCCAAACAACCTCAGTTTGGAGCAGAGAAAGGTTTATTGCAGGGCCAAGCAAGAACAGGTGGTTCATGCTCAAAAAACCAGAACTTCCAGATGGTTGTCAGGAAAGCATTTTTATAGGTAAAATTTGGGGTGAGGGCAGCAGGGTGTGTGACTTGCTTCTGATTGGTTGGCGGTGAGGTAACAGGGCAGTGCTCCAGGAATCTTGCGCTCAACCTGAAGTTACCATCCTCCATCTGGGTAGAGGCCTTCGTTCCTGCAAAAGAACTGAAAGATATTGTTATGTATATTCCTTGAGGAGGAACCAGGACCCTGCTTTATATTGTTTCTTGATTGCTTCTCCTTTGTTTCTGCATTTCCTTACTTCCCTGGATAGAAACTGTTTGAATCTGCTTTTTGGAACACAGGGAGGTCTAGGAAGCAGAAGGCTTTTTCCTACAAACAAGAAACAGGGGGGCACAGAAAGGCTTTTGTACCCAGGAGGGCCCCACAGGGTCCTACTCAGTTTCAGAAATTAGGCTAAATTATTTCTAATATTCTTTTTAATTCTAAGTTCTATGAGGTCATTAAAAATGAGAGAAATAATTCAATATGTGAATGAAAGTAATCCATTGTAATTTAAAGTTACCAGTTTATAGATACTAATTATATCACTTCTATTCAGATTAGTAGTGGTATCAATAATAATTTATCTTTCTGAATCTGATATGATTATTTCTTTGCTTTCTACCTTTCATAAGATAAAGTCAGAACTCCTCAAGATGGCACATTTGAGCAATTATAATTATAATATAGCCCCAACCTGTCTTTCTTGCTTTCTCTCTTAAAACCCCTGTACTACTGGCATATCAAACTCTTTTTTAAAATTTTATTTAATTAATTTTATTTATTTTTTGGCTGCATTGGGTCTTCGTTGCTGCACGTGGGCTTTCTCTAGTTGCGGCGATCAGGGTCTACTCTTTGTTGTGGTGCACGGGCTTCTCATTGCGGTGGCTTCTCTTGTTGGGGAGACACAAGCTCTAGGCGTACGGGCTTCAGTAGTTGCAGTACGTGGGCTCAGTAGTTGCAACACACAGGCCCTAGGGAGTGCAGGCTTCAGTAGTTGAGGCACGTGGGCTCAGTAATTGCAGTGTGTGTGCTCTAGGGCATGTGGGCTTCAGTAGTTGTGGCGTGCAGGCTCAATAGTTGTGGCTCGTGGGCTCTAGAGTGCAGGCTCAGGAATTGTAGTTTATGAACAATGTAGTTTATAAACAATGATACCCATTAGCTGTATGACATCGGACAAATAAGTGACTTTTTTAGGCCCAGTTTCCTTACCTGTTAAACGAGGAAATGTTTTCGAACACAAGTTCATGTGCCTGACGCACAGTGAGGCCAAACAGACCTCAGAGTTTGGAGCAGAGAAAGGTTTATTGCAGGGCTTAGTTGCTCCGCGGCATGTGTGATCTTCCTGGGCCAGGGATCGAACCTGCATTCCCTGCATTGGCAGGCAGATTCTAAACCACTGCGCCACCAGGGAAGTCCCTCAAACTCTTTTTTAATGATTATTTTTTGGGTAATAGCTTATCAAGATATAATTCACATACCATAAGATCCACCCTTTTAAAGTGTATAATTTGGTGGTTTTTAGTATATTCACAGAGGAGTAGAGCCATCATCACTAATTTCAGATTTTCATAACCCCTCAGAGAAATCCTGTGCCCATGAGCAGTCATTCCCTTTTCTCCTTCTGCCTAGTCCCTGGAAACTATTAATATACTTTCTGTCTCTATAGATTTACGTAAACTGAACAATTCATATAGTTGGAGTCATATAATATGTGGCCTTTTGTGACTGGCTTCTTTCACTTAAGATGATGTTTTCAAGGTTCACCCATGCTGTAACATGTATCAGTTTTTCATTCCTTTTTATGGCCAAATCGTATTTAGTAATAATAATAATAATAATAATAATAATAATTTATCACATACTATTTATCCACTTATCAGCTGATAGACATTTGGGTTGTTCCCACATTTAGGCTATTATGAATAATGCTGCTGTGAACATTCTTGTACAGATTTTTGTGGGAACATATGTTTTTATTTTCTTGGGTGTATACCTAGGAGTAGAATCGCTGGTTCCTAAGGTAAGTCTGTGTTTAACTTTTTGAGGAACTGTCAAACTATTTTCCAAAATGTTTTCACCATTTTATAATCCCACCAGCAATGAATGAGAGTTCCCATTTCTCCTCATTCAGACTTTTAAAATATGGATTAAAAAAATATCTTTTGGGCTTCCCTGGTGGCGCAGTGGTTGCGCGTCCGCCTGCCGATGCAGGGGAACCGGGTTCGCGCCCCGGTCTGGGAGGATCCCGCGTGCCGCGGAGCAGCTGGGCCCGTGGGCCATGGCCGCTGGGCCTGCGCGTCCGGAGCCTGTGCTCCGCAACGGGAGAGGCCGCAGCAGAGGAAGGCCCGCATACCAAAAAAAAAAAAAATGTTTTTATTCATGTGTTTACACAACACAAATTATTAAGAGCAAACCACTATGCACAGAGGTAAACATGAAGTAATGCCAGTGGTACTATAATGTTTATAGTACCTACAATGTCTGTGTGAAATGAAATTCATATTTTATGGCAAGACAAGAAAAATTTAAACTTAAAAAAAAATTTCTCTTTCCTTTGGCCTCCTCTCTCCCACCTACTGTGCATTGTTTATCTATATTATATCAAGCAAACCTCCCCCGTTGGCAGAAATATCTGCTCAGCCATGAAGAGCAACATTCTCCTAGCACCAATAAGACAACTCCTTAAAAGATAACATTCCTTCTTGATCTTTTAGGGGGCATCTAAAGATGACACTTAGATCTGGATTGTGTAAACTATCAATAATATGACATTTAATGTACAGCCCTCTGTCTCAAAAACCTTATATAACTGTGCCTTGACTTCTAACAGGTTCTTGGAGCTTTCTGAGTTGTTCTTCCCAGGTTATAATCCTCAAATTTGGCTAGAATAAAGTTTTCCCTTTCTTTCTTAGATGGACTGATTAATTTTTCATTGACATATAGAACGATCCTCTACCCTCACAAAAGTTAGCTAAACACTCCATGGAACCACACTGCGAAGCAGACAAAATAGTCCAAATTCCTTAGCATAGCCTGCAAAGCTCTCAATGATCTCCCCTTTCTCAACCATTTCTTTCCATGAGTCACAAGCTCTTTCTATCCTCTACTCAAAAGCAAGTGGAACCAAAGGCACACCCTAGCCAATTAAAAATAAAATCACAGTAAAGCAACTTTGGCATCTCTAAATTTGAGCCACATAGTTTCTTTTCATATATCCCAAGATAACCTGGTTATAAAACATATATTCTAAATAACAAAATGAATTGGTTTTTGTTTTGTGGAACTTTTAGCATAAGATAAAGTTGGGAAAAGGTGTGGGACATTAAAATGATGACTTTGGTTTTAGGATAATTTATTTGTAATCCTTTCTGACAGAAATTAATAACTGGGGCCAGTTATCTATTAAGGGTCCACTTTAATAGGGTCATTGGTATATAAAAGAATGCTTACATTTTTGCTCTCTAAATTGGGAGAGTCTTCTCTTCTGAAAGTGATATTCACAGACCAGGTTAAAAAGAAAGGGAATGAGGTATGACAGCACTGAATATTACTGTACTGGAAATAATGATCTGTTCTATCTGTAGACCATTCCTATGGGTATCAGTGGCTAGTTTATATATGGCACTCACGTACCTTAAGCCAATAACTGCTTCTGTTTATAGGTGGAGGAAAGAGATACAAAAGTAAATGAAAACATAATATTTCTGAATGAGAATTTCTACAAGGAGGCATAGAGAATACCAGCAGGTGATCTGTGACACAATCACTAAGCCTGGAGCCTGCCTGCTCCTCATGAGGAACAAAGTTTAGGGAAACTGTCCTGGAAAATCTTCTGAGAAACTGGTAGAGCTAGCTCCCACTAATTTTCTGCTTCTTTTTTTCTGGGTGTTTCAATCTCTGAATGAATTATAATACTGAAAAGATACACTAAACATTAATTTGCTTTTAAACTTGTGCTTTTATTTCATACTTAGGAGCACTTTTTCTTTCATATTCTGTATAATGTAGAGGACCATGTAAGTGAGAACCTAGAAAAGCTAGGGATTATGACATTCAAAAATCTTCCCTTATTGTATATAAATAATACCTCAATAAATTAAAATAACTTTTTTTCCCTTTGTATTGTGTCTCTACTTGAATAGCAGTGGGTGGTTAAATACCAGATTCTCTGGGTTGATTATCCCGGGTCTTTCAAAATTCTACCTTTGTGACCTTGGGAAAGTTGATAAATATTTCTGTTCCTTAGTTTATTTATCTATAAAATGGGTACCATATTAGCATCTTCCTAATAGGGTTATTGGGAGATTTAGCATAATTCATTCAAAGGTTGTTTAATATGTTATTGTTATCAACTCCAGGGTGAGGAATAAGTCTTTCTAATTTTATCTCTTACTATGTGTCTCACCCTACTCCTCTGACCCCATGAAACCTGATTCAGTCACAGGGTCACTTTATTGTGCTTCCATACTTTCACAGGTTCACACTTCCTCTTTTCTTCCTGTTGCATACAGTCTCATACCATGTTTTCTCCTCCCACTAGATCTTATGCCTCTAGGCTTCTCAGGTGTTTTCATTGCTCTCTAAAAACCCCTCTCATGTAACAATAATCATGGTCTACTTTTTTTTTGCCTTTGAGTCTAGCATTATTTCTTTATTGTCTGAAGAAGGAGGAAAAGAAAGAAAGGGAGGAGAAATAGGAAGAGGGTGGAGGATTTGAGAGAAAAAGATGAAAGGAGAGAAGTACTTGACTCAGTATACACTTAACAAATATTTTTGAATGAATAATAATTCTTATATGCATATAAACTTTTTGCACTTAGTTTCCTCATATTTAAAATGGATAATATTCTCTAACACGTATTGGTTTTGTGAAGATTAAATGAATTAAT
The DNA here is from genome assembly GCF_002837175.3 of Physeter macrocephalus. Classification (NCBI taxonomy): domain Eukaryota; kingdom Metazoa; phylum Chordata; class Mammalia; order Artiodactyla; family Physeteridae; genus Physeter; species Physeter macrocephalus. The sequence continues at coordinate 47,482,745 of NC_041229.1, forward strand.
ATCCAAAAATTAACATATAATCACAGTCTACTTTTGTTTGCTGTATTGAATTGTGAGCTTTTGGATGAGACGCTCTAATTTTTTCAGATGTGATTCATTTTTGAATGCCCTGGAGTGCTGGCACAAAGCAGATACTTAAAAAAAAATTGAGTTAAATATTGGCTTGGCTACTGAGGTTGCATAAATTGGGGGTGGCAATTCTTATTGTTTTCAGTTCCCCTTATTTGACGCAGTTTTGCCTTGTGATGATCCGCATGCTACAACACTTGAAAGAGCCTCTCCAACAGCAAGACTTAACCATGCTGCTTATTTTGGAATCCAGGATAATGGAATAATAGCATTATCATTGTTTTACAATCCTTGTTTTAAAATTTGGGTCAAAATTGGTATTTTTTATATTTATAAGAACCAAATGATTTTATACACTTGGCATTTTAAAATAATGGCACTAGTTTTTATAAAAGCTTTTAATGAGTAGTAAGGAAAGAGAAAAATATGAGAACATTTTATTCTAAGAGTTATTTTTATTATCATATTTTTTGAAAACCTGTCTAATTTTTAAAATTTATTTTATGTATGGTGAAAATAAGGGGAGAGCAAGAAGTCTCTGAAGATAAAGAAGTCCTGAGTTGTCCACAAGCCTTTTCCACTCAAGGGATCCAGTTCAGGAAATTGTAATACAACTAAGTCCAAGTGAATGGATTTAAAAATAGTAGTGTGTACGAGTTGTGTAATGCATAGAGGGACAAAGCAGTCTAACTTTGCTTCTAATGCATAGACTCAGGCAAATAGACTCAGGAAAGCAATCTTGGCTATGAACTGTTGAGGCTAAAAAAGGAAGTGTGAGAATGGTAGGTGAAACAAAGCAGAACTAAAGCAAACTTGGGTGCATTAGTACCTGGCGTATCCAATACTTTTTTAAAGAGAAGCAAACTTGTACTCTGCTAGCATGAGGAAAAAACCCTGTCTGGGCTAACCTGCCCCTAAGGGTACTTAGCTGGAAGAGAAGGTGGTAACTTTGTGTAAAGAAAATGGATCATGGTCTTCCTGCCACAGTCTCATGAGGATGCATTACTTGACTGGTAGACAAAGGTAAACACATCTCCTTGGGAGCTTTTGTGTATTGTACTAAATGCATAACTGTATGTGTGGCCCTGGAGATGCTAGACCTAAAAGGGTTGAGAAAAGGGCAACTTGCAAAATAATCAAAGGGATGAAGGGTTTTATGTGTAAAGGTATACCTGAGATTAAGATATTTTTTATAGAGAAATGGAAAGGTAAAGGGTGGACATGATCATAGTCATTGATACTGTAAGACGTGTGAAGAGCATGAGTAGACTTACTCACCAAAGTCAAGAATACTGGAACTAAGGGGAACTTTTTAAAGTATGAAAAAAATCATTCTAGAAAAATTAGAGAGAACATTTCTGTATCAAATTAATACTAGATGCAGTGGGACTCAATACATGTGGCAGGTGAACAAGATAAAAATGTAGATTTTTTCAGGATGGATTTAAGTAGATTAATAATGGTAATGGTCATTAGATGGTCTTTGTATATTAGTCATGTTAGGTGGGGTACTGCTTCAGCAATAAATAATTCCCCAAATCTTAGTAGTTTTAAATACCACAGGTTTATTTTTCTCTCATGAATCATATTTATAATGTGTCAGGGAGTGGAGGTGGGGACGATTCTTTGTGTAGGTGCATATAACTATACTTCATTTATTTTCATTGCTGTATAGTATTCTGTGGTATGAATGTTCCACAATTTATTCAGCCTATTGTCAAAAAACATGTGATTGTTTCTAGTTCTGTTGCTAAGAATATATTTTTGCATATCCCTTGGTGCACACATGCACACATTTCTGTTAGTTATGTGCTTAAAAAAAGCACCAGCTGCATAATTTGTAGGGACCAGGGCAAAATGAAAACGTGGGGTTCATTGATCAACATTTATTAAGAGTTTTAAGATAGCCACAACAGAGCATTATATTAAGCATGGAGTCATTTTAGGTTCAAGGCCCTATGCAACTGCACAGGTTACATGCCCATGAAACTACTGGGATTTGGGGTATTATTTACTGCTGCAAGATTACTCATGGGGATGTTAGGAGTAGAATTGCTGGTTCATAAGTTATGCATAAATTCAACAGTTGGATTATATGACAAAGTGTACCAATTTACAGTATTGTCAGCAACGTATGAAAATTCCTTTTCCTCCACATCCTTGACAGCATTGCCAGGCTTTAAAATTTTAGACACCCTTGTGTGGGTGTGATTATATCTCACTATATTTTATTTTGCATGTCTTTAATGATAAATGAAGCTTAGCACCTTTTCATATGTTTATTGTTCATTTGGATATCTTTGGTGAAGTCCCTATTTAAGACTCTTGCTCATTTTTTATTGGTTTCACAATGTCAATTAGGAAAATTACAGAATAAACAATAGATTATATATATATATAATGTATGTAAATATATAAAAATAGTTTGTCTCCTATCAGCTTTAATTTAAAAAGTGATTTACTTCCTAGTGATAAAAAGGCCTAAGTTAGAAGCAATGAATATTATTACATTTATATGAGCACTTTTAGTTTTTTTACATCTTTATTGGAGTATAATTGCTTTACAATGTTGTGTTAGTTTCTGCTGTATAACAAAGTGAATCAGCTATACGTACACATATATCCCCATATCCCCTCCCTGTTGCATCTCCCTTCTACCTACCCTCCCCATCCCACCCCTCTAGGTGGTTGCAAAGCACCGAGCTGATCTCCCTATGCTATGTGGCTACTTCCCACTAGCTATCTTGTTTACATTTGGTAGTGTATATATGTCAAGGCCACTCTCTCACTTCATCCCAACTTACCCTTCCCCCTCCCCATGTCCTCAAGTCCATCTCTAAGTCTGCATCTTTATTCCTGTCCTGCCCCTAGGTTCTTCAGAACCAATTTTTTTTTTTTTTAGATTCCATATATATGCGTTAGCATATGGTATTTGTTTTTCTCTTTCTTACTTACTTCACTCTTTATGACACACTCTAGGTCCATCCACCTTACTACAAATAACTCAATTTCTTTTCTTCTTATGGCTGAGTAATATTCCATTGTATATATGTGCCATATCTTCTTTATCCACTCATCTGTCGATGGTCACATAGGTTGCTTTCATGTCCTGGCTATTGTAAATAGAGTGCAGTGAACATTGTGGTACATGCCTCTTTTTGAATTATTGTTTTCTCAGGGTATGTGCCCAGTAGTGGGATTGCTGGGTCGTATGGTAGTTCTATTTTTATTTTTTTAAGGAACCTCCATACTGTTCTCCATAGTGGCTGTATCAATTTACATTCCCACCAACAGTGCAAGACGGTTCCCTTTTCTCCACACCCTCTCCAGCATTTATTGTTTGTAGATTTTTTGATGATGGCCATTCTGACTGGTGTGAGGTGATACCTCATTGTGGTTTTGATTTGCATTTCTCTAATGATTAGTGATGTTGAACATCCTTTCATGTGTTTGTTGGCAATCTGTATATCTTCTTTGGAGAAATTTCTATGTAGGTCTTCTGCCCGTTTTTTGTTTTTTTTTTTTAACATCTTTATTGGAGTATAACTGTTTTACAGTGGTGTTTTAGTTTCTGCTTTACAACAAAGTGAATCAGTTATACATATACATATGTTTCCATATCTCTTCCCTCTTGCATCAACCTCCCTCGCACCCTCCCTATCCCACCCCTCTAGGTGGTCACAAAGCACAGAGGTGATCTCCCTGTGCTATGTGTTCTGCCCATTTTTTGATTGGGTTGTTTGTTTTTTTGATATTGAGCTGCATGAGCTGCTTGTATATTTTGGGGATTAATCCTTTGTCAGTTGATTGGTTTGCAAATATTTTCTCCCATTCTGAGAGTTGTCAATTTCATCTTGTTTATGGTTTCCTTTGCTGTTCAAAAGCTTTTAAGTTTCATTCGGTAGCATTTGTTTATTTTGTTTTTATTTTCATTACTCTAGGAGGTGCATCAAAAAGCATCTTGCTATGATTTATGTCATAGAGTATTCGGCCTATGTTTTCCTCTAAGAGTTTTATAGTGTCTGGCCTTACCTTTAGGTCTTTAATCCATTTTGAGTTTATTTTTGTGTATGGTGTTAGGGAGTGTTCTAATTTCATTCTTTCTCATATAGCTGTCCAGTTTTCCCAGCACCAGTTATTGAAGAGGCTGTCTTTTCTCCATTGTATATTCTTGCCTCCTTTGTCAAAGATAAGGTGACCATGTGTGCGTGTTTATCTCTGGATTTTCTATCCTGTTCCATTGATCTATACTTTTCTTTTGTTCCAGTTACTGGTTTTTGTGCCAGTACCATACTGTCTTGATTACTGTAGCTTTGTAGTATAGTGTGAAGTCAGGGAGCCTGATTTCTCCAGCTCTGTTTTTCTTTCTCAAGATTGCTTTGGCTGTTTGGGTTCTTTGGTGTTTCCATACAAATTGTGAAATTTTTTGTTTTAGTTCTGTGAAAAATGCCATTGGCAATTTGATAGGGATTGCACTGAATCTGTAGATTGCTTTGGTACTATAGTCATTTTCACAGTGTTGATTCTTCCAATCCAAGAACATGATGTATCTCTCCATCTGTTTGTATCATCTTTAATTTCCTTCATCAGTGTCTTATAGTTTTCTGCATACAGGTCTTATGTCTCCTTAGGTAGGTTTATTCCTATGTATTTTATTCTTTTTGTTGCAATGGTAAATGGGAGTGTTTCCTTAATTTCTTTTTCAGATTTTTCATCATTACTGTATAGGAATGCAAGAGACTTCTGTGCATTAATTTTGTATCCTTTTGCAGTATATTTTGTGGAGGAGGCTGCCAAGGGTCCAAATTCACACAGCAGTAGTGTCCTGACGTCTTTGACCACTTTTGGAAATGGGGCAGGGAGAGAAAAGGTTAACACGGATGGCCTGGGAGAGAGCAGGGCTTGGAGCCAAGTGCCCATGCAAGCAATGGAAAGGCAATGGAAAGGTGTGCAGCTGGGCAGAGCATGGGTCATGGGTCCAAGCAAAAGAGAACACTGCCATTCCAGGCCAGTGAATTCTCTCTATGCCCACAGATCACCTGGTGGCCCCTGAAAGGGATCGGAGCAAATGGGTCTCTAAACACGGGCAACCCTGGGAGACCACCTGGCAACTGGCTCGGGTCAGAGAGGTGGGTAGCAGTTCCAAAGACAGGAGAGCAGAAGATCATTGATTAGCTCTAGTAGTTTTCTGGTAGCATCTTTAGGATTCTCTATGTATAGTATCATGCCATCTGCAAACAGTGACAGTGTTACTTCTTTTCCGATTTGGATTCCTTTTATTTCTTTTTCTTCTCTGATTGCTGTGGCTAAAACTTCCAAAGCTATGTTGAATAATAGTGGTGAGAGTGGGCAACCTTGTCTTGTTCCTGATCTTAGAGGAAATGGTTTCAGTATTTCACCATTGAGAACGATGTTGGCTGTGGGTTTGTCATATATCGCCATTATTATGTTGAGGTGAGTTCCTTCTATGCCTACTTTCTGGAGGGTTTTTATCATAAATGGGTGTTGAATTTTGTCAAAAGCTGTTTCGGCATCTATAGAGATTATCATATGGTTTCTGTCCTTCAGTTTGTTAATATGATGTATCACATTGATTGATTTGTGTATACTGAAGAGTCTGGCCCAGCGGCCATGGCTCACGGGCCCAGCCGCTCCGCGGCATGCGGGACCCTCCCAGACCGGGGCGCGAACCCGGCTCCCCTGCATCGGCAGGCGGACGCACAACCGCTGCGCCACCAGGGAAGCCCTGTTGGAAGATTTTTAATCAGTTTCAATTTTAGTGCTTGTAATTGGTCTATTTATATTTTCTATTTCTTCCTGGTTCAGTCTCAGAAGGTTGTGCTTTTCTAAGAATTCATCCATTTCTTCCAGGTTGTCCATTTTAGTGGCATATAGTTGCTTGTAATAATTTCTCATGATCCTTTGTATTTCTGCAGTGTCAGTTGTTACTTCTCCGTTTTCATTTCTAATTCTGTTGATTTGAGTTTTTGCCCTTTTTTTTCTTGGTTAGTCTGGCTATAGGTTATCAATTTCGTTTATCTTCTCACAGGGCCAGCTTTTAATTTTATTTATGTTTGCTGTTGTTTCCTTCATTTCTTTTTCATTTATTTCTGGTCTGATGTTTATGATTTCTTTCCTTCTGCTAACTTTGTTTTTTTTTAATTTTTCCTTCTCTAATAGCTTTAGGTGTAAGGTTAGGTTGTTTATTTGGGATGTTTCTCATTTCTTGAGGTAGTATTGTATTGCTATAAACTTCCCTCTTAGAAGTGCTTTTGCTGCATCACATAGGTTTTGGGTCATCGTGTTTTCATTGTCATTTGTTTCTAGGTAGTTTTTGATTTCCTCTTTGATTTCTTCAGTGATATCTTGGTTATTTAGTAGTGTATTGTTCTGCCGCCATGTGTTTGTATTTTTTTACAGTTTTTTCCTGTAATTGATATCTAGTCTCATAGCATTTTGGTCAAAAAGATACTTGATACAATTTCAATTTTCTTAAATTTACCAAGGCTTGATTTTTGACCCAGGATATGATCTATTCTGGAGAATGTTCCATGAACACTTGAGAAGAAAGTGTATTCTGTTGTCTTTGGATGGAATGTCCTATAAATATCAGTCAAGTCCATCTTGTTTAATGTGTCATTTAAAGCTTGTGTTTCCTTATTTGTTTTCATTTTCATTTTCATTGGTGATCTGTTCATTGGGGAAAGTGGGGTGTTAAAGTTCCCTAGTATTATTGTGTTAGTGTCGATTTCCCCTTTTATGGCTGTTAGCATTTGCCTTATGTATTGAGGAGCTCCGATGTTGTATGCAGAAATATTTACAATTGTCATATCTTCTTCTTGGATTGATCCCTTGATCATTATGTAGTGTCCTTCTTTGTCTCTTGTAATAGTCTTTATTTTAAAATCTATTTTGTCTGATATGAGAAAGGATACTCCAGCTCTCTTTTGATTTCCGTTTGCATGGAATATTTTTTTCCATCCCCTCACTTTCCATCTGTATGTCTCCAGGTCTGAAGTGGGTCTCTTGTAGACAGCATATATGCATGTCTTGTTTTTGTATCCTTTCAGCCAGTCTTTGTTTTTTGTTGGAGCATTTAATCCATTTACATTTAAGGTAATTATCAATATGTATGTTCCTCTTACCATTTTCTTAATTATTTTGGGTTTGTTTTTGTAGTTCTTTTCCTTCTCTTGTGTTTCCTGCCTAGAGAAGTTTCCTTAGCATTTGTTGTAAAGCTGGTTTGATGGTGCTGAATTCTCTTAGCTTTTGCTTCTTCGTAAAGGTTTTAATTTCTGCATTGAATCTGAACGAGATCCTTGCTGGATAGATTAATCTTGGTTGTATGTTTTTCCCTTTCATCACTTTAAATATGTCCTGCCACTCCCTTCTAGCTTGCAGAGTTTCTGCCGAAAGATCAGCTGGTAAGCTTATGGGGATTCCCTTGTATGATATTTGTTGCTTTTCCCTTGCTGCTTTTAATATTTTTCCTTTGTATTTAATTTTTGATAGTTTGATTAATAAGTGTCTTGGCATGTTTCTCCTTGGATTTATCCTGTATGGGAGTCTCTGCCCTTCCTGGACTTGATTGACTATTTGCTTTCCCATATTAGTGAAGTTTTCAACTATAATCTCGTCAAATATTTTCTCAGACCCTTTCTTTTTCTCTTCTTCTTCTTGGACCCCTATAATTCGAATGTTGGTGCATTTAATGTTGTCCTAGAGGTCTCTGAGACTGTCCTCAATTCTTTTCATTCTTTTTATTTCCACTATTTTATCTTCTAGGTCACTTATCCGTTCTTCTGCTTCAGTTATTCTGCTATTGATTCCTTCTAGATAATTTTTTTTTTTTTCAGTATGCGGGCCTCTCACTGCTGTGGCCTCCCCCGTTGCGGAGCACAGGCTCCAGACGCACAGGCCCAGCGGCCATGGCTCACGGGCCCAGCTGCTCCGCGGCACCTGGGATCCTCCCGGACCGGGGCACGAACCTGTGTCCCCTGCATTGGCAGGCGGACTCCCAACCACTGTGCCCCCAGGAAAGCCCGAGAATTTTAAATTTCATTTATTGTGTTGTTAGTCATTGTTTATTTTCTCTTTAGTTCTTCTAGGTCTTTGTTAAACGTTTCTTTTATTTTCTCCATTCAATTTCCAAGATTTTGGATCATCTTTACTATCATGACTCTGAATTCTCTGTCAGTTAGACTGCCTATTTCCTCTTCATTTGTTTCGTCTGGTGGATTTTTACTTTACTCCTTCATTTGCTGCATATTTCTCTGTCTTCTCATTTTGCTTCATGTACTGTGTTTGGGGTCTCCATTTCTCAGGCTGCAAGTTCGTAGTTCCTATTGTTTTTGGTGTCTGCCCCCAGTGGGTAAGGTTGGTTCAGTGGATTGTGTAGGCTTCCTGACGGAGGGGATTGGTGCCTGTGTTCTGATGGGTAGGGCTGGATCTTGTCTTTCTGGTGGGCAGGATCGTGTCCTGCGGTGTGTTTTGGGGTGTCTCTGAAGTTATTATGATTTTAGGCAGCCTCTCTGCTAATTGGTGGAGTTGTGTTCCTATCTTGCTAGTTGTTTGGGATGGGGTGTCAAGCACTGGAGCTTGCTGGCCGTTGGGTGGAGCTGGGTCTTAGCATTGAGATGGCGATCTCTGGGAAATCTCTCGCTGATTGATATTACTTTTGGGGCCGGGAGGTCTCCGGTGGTCCAGTGTCCTGAACTTGGCTCTCCAACCTCACATGCTCAGGCCTGACACCTGGCTGGAGTGCCAAGACCCTCTCAACCACAGAGCTCAGAAGAAAAGGGATAAAAAAAAAAGAATGAAAGAAAAAGAAAATAAAGTTATTAAAATAAAAAAATAAGAAATATTATTAAAATAAAGTAAAAAAATTAATAAAAAAAAAGAGAGCAACCAAACCAATGATCAAAGCCACCAATGATAAGAAGTGCTAAGTACTATACTAAGGTAAACATAAAAATGAGAAACTAGTCAGTCACATACAGCAAACCCCAAGTTTACAGTGGCTCCCAAAGTCCACCGCCTCAATTTTGGGATGATTCATTGTCTATTCAGGTATTCCACAGATGCAGGGTACATCGAGTTGATTGTGGGGATTTAATTCGCTGCTCCTGAGGCTGCATGGAGAAATTTCTCTTTCTCTTCTTTGTTTGCACAACTCCTGGGGTTCAGCTTTGGATTTAGCCCTGCCTCTGCATGTAGTTCGCCGTCTGGCATCTGTTCTTCGCCCAGACAGGACGGGGTTTAAGCAGCGGCTGATTAAGGGGCTCTGGCTCACTCAGGCCTTGGGGAGGGAGGGGTACAGAATGCGGGGCAAGCCTGTGGCGCCAGTGGCCAGCGTGATGCTGCAACAGCCTGCGGTGTGCCGTGTGTTCTCCCAGGAAGTTGTCCCTGGATCACGGAACCCTGGCAGTGGTGGGCTGCAGAGGCCCCCAGGAAGGGAGGTGTGGATAGTGACCTGTGATACACACAGGCTTCTTGGTGGCTGTAGTAGCAGCCTTAGCATTTCATGCCCATGTCTGGTGTCTGCGCTGATAGCTGCGGCTTGCGCCCGTCTCTGAAGCTTGTTTAGGTGGTGTTCTGAATCTCCTCTTCTCGCGCACCCTGAAACAATGGTCTCTTGACTCTTAGGCAGTTCCACACTTTTTCCCGGACTCCCTCCCGGTTAGCTGTGGCGCATTAGCCCCCTTCAGGCTGTACACAGCCAACCCCAGTCTTGTGCCTGGGATTTGAACACCGAAGCCTGAGCCTCAGCTCCCAGCACCCACCCACCCAGGTGGGTGAGCAGACAAGCCTCTCAGCTGGTGAGTGCTGGTTAGCACTGATCCTCTGTGTGGGAATCTCTCCACTTTGCCCTCTGCACCCCTGTTGCTGCGCTCTCCTCTGTGGCTCCGAAGCTCCCCCGCCGCCCACACCCTGTTTCCACCAGTGAAGAGGCTTCCTAGTGTGTGGAAACTTTTCCTCCTTCACAGCTCCCTCCCAGAGGTGCAGGTCCCATCCCTATTCTTTTGTCTCTGTTTTTTCTTTTTTCTTTTGCCTACCCAGGTACATAGGGAGTTTTTTGCCTTTTGGGTCGTCTGAGGTCTTCTACCAGCGTTCAGTAGCTGTTCTGTAGGAGTTGTTCCACATGTTGATGTATTTGATGTATTTGTGGGGAGGAAGGTGATCTCCACGTCTTACTCCTCAGCCATCTTGAAGGTCCTTCCCTCTACTTTTAGTTTTTATTTTGGGCCTCTTTCTTGTTCCCAAGTATAGGAAAAAACAAATGTAAAGTCCTCATGGCAGGAGTGTGATTATCTTGATTGGGGCATCAAGAAGGCCACTGTGGTTGGAGAATGGAGGAGAGTGTGAGAGGAAATAAGATCAGAATGGTAGTTGAGTCAGATAGTGTAGGGTCTTATAGACCATTGAAAGAGCACTGTTTTTTACCTGGACAAAACCTGGAAACTTCAGGAAGATTTTGAAGAGAAGTCAGATGATCAGACTTGAATGAGTTATACTCATTTGTACATAGCTTCTTTAACTCAGTAAAGTTTTTTTAAGATTAATATATGCTGGTGCATGTATCAGTTTTTATTTCTTTTTGTTTTAAAATAGGGTTTCATTGTGTGAATACACCACAGATTGCTTATCCATTCTCCTGTTGATTGAAATTTGGATCATTTCCAGTTTTTTTGCTGTTACAAATCCACTATGAACTTCACTGTTAATAATTATTATTATTTTGTGGACATATGCTTTAATTATCTTGAGTATACCTCAAAGAAGAAAATTTCTCAGTTATAGGCAGGGTGTCCAGACATCCTGGTATGCTTGAGACCATCATCCTCATTTTAGCATGGAAAGCCCCACATCCCTGGCAGCCCTTAAGGCTTTCTAGTTATAGGATAGGTGTATCTTTAACTTTATAATAGGTTTCCAAACAGTTTTACAAGGTGGTTGTGCTATTTTACACTCCCACTAGAAGTATACAGTGTTCCAGACATTGTGTGTGATTATGAAAATTCAGTGGTGAATAAAATGGACAAGGTCCCTGCCCTCATGGAACGTATGTTCTGGGTGGTAAACATTGAAGAAGTGATTACAAGTGCGTTGTGTGAAAATCTGCTATTAAGCTAATATATTTACTTGAGCTATTCTTTTTGTGTTAAAAATATATTTGCATAATGGACTTAATCCTTCGGAAGCACATCTTCTCCCTGATATGTTATCTAACAGGGGCACCATGATTAAAGCAGAAAGTTTTAGTACAGTATCAGATGTATGAGACTGAATTACAGCCAAGAAGTTGTCAGTTTTAGGCTTGGCTCATTTGAAGGGACTTCAGTATAACTCTTCAGGGTACAGCTGGTTTGGGGGAAATACAGCATTTATGGCCACTTATTTCTTGTACCTGAAAGATCCTTCTCTCTAGACTGCTTGACAATTTAGAACTTAGAGTTTAGAGTCATCACTGTTGTTTATCCCACTGACGAGGTTTCAGAAACAGTAAACTGTCTGGGAATCTCTGCACATCTTCATTATTGTTAGCTTATAATTTCAATTTGCTTTTTTGTACAGTGCCTGCAAGTTTTCTATTTATCCAGATGGTGCTCAGCAAATAAATCTCTTTTATATTGTATCAGGAACATCGTTATTCACCTATAGTAAATTGTTTATATCCTAAATTTAAAATAATTCATCTGACAATACTTATTTTATGAGTTTTGATCTAAGACCAATTATATGCAGACATTTTTTCCCCAGGCATTTTGACCTAGAAAGATTTTTGAAACAATCTGAAAGTTAAAAAGCATTACCTACCAAAAGGGCTCAACCAAATGAGTTCCTGATTTTCACTCTGAATTTTGAAATTGCTTGAGGTCTATATAATTCTCAAGTCAACTGAAAGAGTGGAAGACGTTTTGTGTCTTAGGTAGAAATATTTTCCCAAGTGATGAGGAGATCCATACACTCATTAAAGCCTTGTTCCTGTTCTTTAGGGCTAAACTTCTGTGTTTCCATAATACTTTTCTTCAATTACAGTTTTTATCCCATAATGATGTGAGCACCTTTCTGTTGCTTCAGTTAGATGGTAATTTCTTAGTAAGCAAGAACCAGGCCTTGAGAAAGTACCTGTTATAGTGCCTAATACATAATAGAGTCTTATGTATAATGGTTTCTTGCTTTGCAGCTATAATAGTTTTCTATTGCTGCTGTAATAAATTACTACAAACTTAGGGGCTTAACACAACAAAATTAATTTTCTTGTAATTCTGGGTGTCAGAAGTCTGAAATTAGTTTCATTGGGCTACAGTCAAGGTGTCAGCAGATGGTGATCTTTGTAGAGGCTCTGAAGTGAGTATCCATTTCCTTGCCCTTTCTAGCTTCTAATGACTACCTCTGTTCCTTGGTTCCTTGGTGACCCCTTCCTTCATCTGTAAACTGCATCACTCCAGTCTCTGCTTCCAGCATCCTAGTGCCTTCTCTGACTCTGACTCCTCCTGTGGTCCTCTTATGAGGACTATTGTGATTACACTGGGCCCACTGGATAATCCAGAATAATCTCCTATCTCAAGATCTTTAATCACATTTGAAAAGTTCTTTTTGTCATATAAGGCAACATTCATAGGTTCTGGGTATTTGGGCATGAACATATTTGGGAGACCATTATTCAGTTTACCTCAGCCACTAGCAGAGAGCTTTGTATTTTGTAATTACTTAATACGTGTTTGCTGAATTGTCATATAACTTTTAATATGCTTTTGCCTGGGAATAGAGGTTTTTTGGTTTTGTTTTTTGTAAAGAAGTCCCAGAACCAATGTCATTTCCTGTACTCTTTTTTAAAAAAAATCTATTTATCTATTTATTTATTTTGGCTGCATTGGGTCTTCGTTGCTGCGCGTGGGCTTTCTCTAGTTGCGGCGCGCAGGCTTTCTCTAGTTGTGGCAAGCGGGGGCTACTTTTCCTTGCGATGTGCACGCTTCTCATTGCGGTGGCTTCTCTTGTTGCAGAGCATGGGCTCTAGACTCGCAGGCTCAGTAGTTGTGGCACGCGGGCTCAGTAGTTGTGGCTCGCGGGCTCTAGAGTGCAGGCTCCGTAGTTGTGGCACACAGGCTTAGCTGCTCCGCGGCATGTGGGATCCTCCCGCACCAGGCCTCAAACTCATGTCCCCTGCTTTGGCAGGCGGATTCTTAACCACTGCGCCACCTGGGAAGTCCCTTTTTCTGTACTCTTTAAAGAGCTCTGGTGTATTGAGCAGTGTCTTATCTTCTCCAAAGAGGTTTTACTTCTCCTTAGTTCACTTAAATTCAGATCAGTAAATGTGTCCTTTCCCCACTTAGTTCTGTTATTTCTTTCTTTCTCAATCATTCTTTCAAAACCCTTCACTATTCCTGGTATGTAAGATAAAAATGAAGATTTTTTAGTCTTTGTGAGCAACTTTTCTGTTTCAAAATGGTCTATCTTTTTTTGCCAGTTGAAGCCCCAGCTTAAATAGTACCTCCTTCATGAGACTCAATTTACCTCAGAGAAAGAAGGGAACTAACTAATGAGTATACTTTATACATGTTATTTAATTTCTCACATTTTATGAGGATGATGGTCATAGAGGTCATATCGCATGCTTTGCAGTCAGTTGCAGAGCAATAATTTAAAACCAGGTATTTGTGGAAGGCTGGGCCGCCTAGTGGTCAAGAGAATGTACTTGAAAACAAATTCAGCTTCAGCCACTATCTATCTGCTCTGGTATCTTTATCAACTGAATAGATATAATCATAGGAACTTCATAGTATGTGTCTGTAATGTGAAAATTAAGTGAGGGAGTGAGTGAGTGAGCGTATGGAAATTCTCTGTACTTTCTTCTCATTTTTCTGTAAACCTAAAACTGTTTTAAAAATAAAGTCTATTAATTTAAAAAGTCAGATAATGACTGTAGAGTACTTAGCATAGTCTTGACATATTAACTCTTTGGCTATGGTTTTTATTACTCTATGACCTCTTTTTTTCTGTTACAACATGGTTTTCAGTCCAGATTAATGCTTCTCCTCTGAACTCCTGTAACATTTAATAGTCTGTATAATATAATTTATTATTTTACAGGTTCATAGAATGTTACAGTTGTAAGGAATCTTAAAGGTCAACCTTGATAATTTTCTTAATTTCATATGAGGAAACTGAGGCACAGAGACGTCAAATAACTTGTCCAAGGTCATACAATATTAAATATTTTTCTATTGTTTATTAATAAACTATGTTTGTTTAATGATTTATTAACATCATCATTCTCGTTCTTTGAAATTTTCAAGTGAAACATCACTAACTGTTAATCCTGAAGCAATAATTTAATGGCATTAAATTATTATTAGATATAAATTATATAAGTTTCAATCCTTTATTCCAAAAGTTTTTTCACTTTTATTAGGGCATAGGTAGTTTTCAGTTTAAGTGCTTGAACACATCCCCAATTTTTTTTTTTTTTTTTTCTTTTGTGGTACGCCGGCCTCCCACTGTTGTGGCTTCTCCCTTTGCGGAGCACAGGCCCCGGACGCGCAGGCTCAGCGGCCATGGCGGCCATGGCTCACGGGCCCAGCCGCTCCGCGGCATGTGGGATCTTCCCGGACCGGGGCACGAACCCGTGTCTCCTGCATCGGCAGGCAGACTCTCAACCACTGCGCCACCAGGGAAGCCCGATCCCCAATTTTTGACCAATGATCATGAAATACATTTATATTCCTTTACATATTTCTTTTAAAATTCTATTTGATCTTTTTTTCTTCAAAAAACTTTGATTCCTTAGCATAAGTTTTTTAACCTCTAATGTGGGCAATCACTTGAACTATTATAATAAAATTTAAACAAGGAGAAATGCAGTCATGATTTAGGTTTTTTCCTTTCTTTATGTTATTTATTATTTATTTTCCAAGGTGTGTGAAACCCGAGTGACTTTGCCTAAAAAATAGTCTTGAATATGAACCAAAAGAAAAAGAAGCAAACATTATGGATTTGAAAAAATCAGGCCAGATTTTTTGCTTGAGGAGTCAAGTTTTGAGACATCAAGACTTGATCAAACCAATAGTATTTGACATGAACTTATCA
This sequence comes from Physeter macrocephalus, assembly GCF_002837175.3. Lineage (NCBI taxonomy): Eukaryota > Metazoa > Chordata > Mammalia > Artiodactyla > Physeteridae > Physeter > Physeter macrocephalus. The sequence goes on from NC_041229.1 coordinate 47,497,904, forward strand.
GTTGGAACTTAACAGCTGACTAATTCTACCAAGTTTTTTTATTAATGGAAATGTCTTCAATGAACACATATTTCACTAGTATGTCTTTTTGCCTCCTTATCTAATCTCCCACAAGGTACAAACCCCTGCTTTCTAAGATCTCTTTGTGTGTCTTGATCCCTAACTAGATCTGTCATACTCCACTACAGGCTCATACCATTCACCTTGCCCACACTACTGGTCTTACTGTCATAAGTGAGTGTGAAGTATACTTGGAAGCATCTTTTTTTTTTAATTGAAAAAACTGCCATCTATTTGACATATCTGATCTCTATTGATCATATTGCTCAATTTATTCATATTGATATTTCTAAGTAGTCTTTTTCATCATTATATAACAGTCTCCCATATCTGATTAGTTATCAAGCCCTATCAGTTATATATCTTTCATGTTTGTCCTCTGGTCCCCATCCTCATTGCTCCCTCGTTAGTTGTAGTATTCATCTGTTTTCTTTGGAATAATTTAAAAATAGCCTCTGGGTGTTTTTCCAACTACTAGTTTCTTCTTCCTGACAGTGTATCTTTCATACCCTCACAGAGTGATCTGTTTAAAACACAGATTTTGTTAATATTCTTCCTGTGCTTATATCATTTATGATAATGATAGGTACCATTTATTGAGGGTGTGTGTGTGTGTTTGTGAGTGAGGCACTGTGCTAGATGCATTATAAACATTGTCTTTAATTCTCATACAAAATCTGTGAGGTAGGTACTGTTATCTCTGTTAACAGATGAAGAAATTTAAGGCTCATGGTAGTTAAATAATCTTCCCAAGTTTGTACATCTATTGGTGGATACGAAATAGAGCCCAGGTATATATGGATCTAAATCTTTCTTCTGTCTATGCAGTTTGTTACTTATAGGATACAAATATTTACTCCTTAGCCTAGCATATGAGGACTTTCATTACTGAACTCCTATCTGCCTTGTCAGCCTCTTCTGCTAATTATGCTAATTTCTTTATTGTGCCATATACTGCAATGTTAAGCTTGCCATTCTTACAACTTTTTGAGTACCTACTTAGAGATAGGGCCAGGGATTATTTAGGGTACTATATATAACAAGATCAGTAAGCTTACCGTCTAGTAGAGGAAAGAGATATGAACCAGTAAATACAACATAGTATAGTGCATACAATTTTAAGTGCAGAGGAGGAAGTGAGAGTGAGTCGGGGAGACTTCATGAAAGAATGAGATTTGATCTGAGTCATGAAGAATGAGTCACAGTTTTCAAGAATCTCCTCAAAGGTTAAGGTGGGGAAGGGTGAGGAAAATGGAAATAAGATTGTTATAAGGGAGGATAGGGTGTCATTAGGCTGGGAGAAGAAGGATGGCATAGGGAACCAGACTCTGCAGCTCAGAATGGGCATCAGAGCAGAGTGGAAGCTCTGGTAGCGTGTCTGGCTGACCCCTGCCGTTCTGGTGGTGTGTGTATTCTGTTGAGAAAAATACTTGCATGGCAATTCCAGCATACTTTATTTTTCTTCAAAACACCATTTTTTCCCTCAAACCATTTATGACTTCTTTAGTTTCATATTATGTATTTTTTGTTTATCATTTGTATTTCCCACTAGAATGGTGACTGTGAGTATTTTGCCTGTTTTGTTCATTGTTGTGCACCTAGTACCTAGAACACTGCCTGACATATAATAGATACACAAAAAATTATTAAATAAGTGATTGTTAAATGGATGATTTCAAGTGATGTGAATGGGTGTTTTAAAGATCACTTAGAATCTATATATTGTCTATTTGATAGAGATACACCTTAGAGTATATTTTGTACGTTGAAATTATTTAACTCTGTGGAACAGGTTGAAAGCATGGGCTCTGGAATTAAGTCTTTTTGGATTCTGATTCTGGCCTTACCACTTGCCGTGTATGTGTCCTTCTGCAATTTACTTAACCTCTTATGTCTTGCTGTAAAATGGAGGATAATTATAGTACTTATTTCATGGTGTTGCTGTGAGGACTACATGACAGTACATGTAAAGTGCTTAGCACAGTGTCTGGTACATCACTGGTGTGCAGTAACTGTGAGCTATTATTATTTTATTAAATATTTCCATGAGCACTAGGAAACGAGTAAAGGGTCTTGGAATATGTACATTGGTAATATTCCATGAAGGAAATTACATGAGGGATGTTTTTGTATTAAAGTTTTTGTATTAAAGCATTGATACAAATGTTACAAAATAAATAAATAATTCACCCATGATACAAATAGGACAGGCAGTTGAGTAAATAACATTCATAACACTCAGTAAATATTTGAAGAACTATTTTGTAATTTCAATGTCAAATTGAATATAAAGTAATTTTAAAATTTCCTTTAACGTTAATGTAACCTGGTCCAGTGAAGCATTATCTCAATAACATATTTTTGAAATATTCAGTGTAGAGTCTCAATTAGTATCTAACGCTAAATTACTATAGAAAATGAGCATCATACTGGATTTGCAAACACATTAATCTCATTTAGTTTTTAACATTTCACATGTGTTGAATATAATTATAGCCACCTCACACTCATTCCAGCCCAAATATTAATTCATTAAAAAATTAACTTTATCATCCTCTTCCATCATTGAAAGGAAATGTTTATTTTGAGGAATCCTGTTGCTTACAGGCTCTTTCCAGAATGCTCTTTTTAAAGCACATATGTGTCAACTCCCCCACTAAAAAGCTTTCAATACTTTTTTTTTTTTTTTTTTCCTGCAATCAAGTACAAAATTCTTGGTATGGTATTTTGGGCCTCTGTGATCTGGTCCTCATCTGCCCCTGCAGCTTGATTTAACCAGTGCTCTTCACTGTCTCGCCTTGTGGTTCCTTGAGAGCTCTATTACTTTTGACTTTTCCTTGGCATATATTGTTTTATCCATCTGGATGCTCTTTTCCCCTTCTGAATGCCTAGAGCACTTTTATTGTTTTTTCAGGACAATTCAAATTTCATATTTTGAAGCCTTCTCTAAACTTCCTGGTGGAAAGTGCTTGTACCTGTGGGTATAGATGCTTTACATATTCTTCCCATAGTACTTTCACAATGGATAGTTATTCCTTATAATTTTTTAAACTATGCATTAGTTATTTTAAACAGAGTTGCTAAATACATGTTTAAAGTATTGGTAGTGTCTCTTTCTGTTGTTCAGCTTTATTTTCGCATGCCCTTCGTTTCAGTATAGCTGAGTTTTGGGTCAGAGTCACTTTCTAACCCAAGAGGTCCCATACGGGGCTAGTTTCCTGGACTTACTACTACCAAAGGAGTTGGAGAACCTTTGAGGAGAAGAAACCTGTTGGCCATAGTTTCTATACCAAGGGTACACATGTAAAATGTACTTTTGTTGTACATCCATCATCCTTTTGAGTCCTTTGGTTGGAAGATTTCTGAAGCTGTGGCAAACATTGAGTTAGGAACAATCCTTAGAGTTATCTATATTTGTGACAAGCTGGACTCTTAAGACAATATTGGAAATAATTTGGTGGGCCTGGATGTATTCAGATTACTGCAGTTGGTAGAAAGTATAATTTGATTGTTGAAATTTAGAAGACAAAATGTGAAGTCACATTTGCAATTCATTTACTGATCTTGATCTGGTCCATCCGGTAAGAGGACTGTTCTGAACAAGCCTAGATTATTCTAATTTTAAAACAGTTAACTTGTTTAAAAAAAGGAATAAATTAGCAGAATATGAATTCCCTAACTAAAGCAGATCCTGTAAGGCAGAGGACTTAGACATTTTATGGTGTAATTAATATGTGGTCAAGTACTTGGGCTCTGGCTTCAGGCTTGATTGAACACTTGTTCTACCACTTACCAGCTGTATAAATTTCAACAATCCTAAACCATCACCTCAGTTTTGTAAACTTCTTAACCTCTAAGCCTTGGTTTTCTCATCTGTAAAATGGGGATTATAACATTATTTATCTTAATGCTTAATTTATAGTTCCCTGCACATAGGAAGTACTGAAAATGATAAGAGTTATTATTATTGTTAATGAACTGTGGGTCAGTTGTTCATGTGTTAACTCCTCAATGAGATAGAAAGAACCCGCTGGGACTTGGCGTATGGGACTGGTCAGCTATTTTGTTAGTGAATTAATGTAAGAGGAGTATCTGAAGGAAAAAAAAAGGAACATGGAACATTTTAGTTTGCTGCTCCGGCTTTATAATGGTGTTACTTTTGTTTTTTCTGTGATGATAACACACTTATCTTTTTTGTTAGGCTATCACTCATATAATAAAAGTTTATGAGGTTTTGTGGATCTTCTGTCTGCAAATGGTAATAAGAATTTAGGTTTGGGAGATCTGGTTTGTGATTAGTTAAAGCACTATAGTAAATCATTATCAGTCTAGATATAGTCCAAGTCTTACAGTAGATGACAAGAAAGAAACAGAATCAGCTCTGCTTGATTGCAGAGTAAGGTTATGTAATTTGTTTTAAAATAGGATTTTAAATTTCTGTAATTCTTAGGGTGAAATCCCATTAATTTTACTGATTGAATTCTATTTTCCACTTATGTATTCTAATCAAACACATTGACTCTCACTACTAAATCTTAATATAATTTGGCCTATTGAGAACATTAGGAAAAAAAGTCAGTGGAGGGCTTAATCAAGGAAGAAAGCTTAAATATGTTACTCTTCCTTTTTGATCTAGCATGGGGAAGAATGTTAATTTACTCACTCACCGATTTCCTATCCCTATCCAAATGTACTGTATTCTCCTTTTATGTCTCTTGAATGTTATATTTCCATTTTATACTGTATACCTTTCTGTATTCTTTTGAATGTAAAATAGAGCTTAATTGGACAAAAGTGAGCACTAGAGTGTAAGCACCTAAAGACCCAGAGTGTTAGCTTATTCATATTTATATTAGTATAGTGACTGGTGAATACATGTTTACTGATGGTTGAGTGAAGTTTTTGGCAAGTGTGTGTATATGTGTGGAGAGTGGAGAGGAGACGAATGAAAGAAAATGTGCTCTTAATTAGAGGATTTAAGAGGTAAATTAGTACTTCTAGTAATTATCATTACTGTTGTTCTTAAAAGTCCTGTTCATTAGGACATTAGTTAAATCTAACCATGATGGTTCTTTAAAATATTATCACTGAGCAATGGCAAGACAGAGTTAGACGGATGTAGACACCTAAATAGAATTGACATCCATAGCTTAATGTCTGTTTTGTTTTATCTTATCTGTGGATGACAGATATTGGCTATTCTTCTTTCTGTGAAATTTCATTTTATGTAAGAAACAGAAATATATTTCAATGTAATATCCCAATACTTTTGTTTCAGATGAATTGATAATCATGTTTGTAACTGAGGGAAAAAACATGTAAAACTATGTACTGGCTATTTTCACATCTTTTGCTCAAATTATAGAAATAGCTTTTGGCATGTACTCTTCCAATCCATTTTCTACATTGCAGTCAGAGGTATCTTTTCAATGCATATCTGATTCTTGCTCTTTTCCCATTGTATGTGTATTTTCATATATGTGTCCTTAAAAAAAAATCAAAGCAAAATACAAACAACAGTCAATGTATATCAAACGTGCTTTGGAAAAACGCCAATATAGTTAGTCAGTATTGTGCTCTATATAGTCTGGATTGCTGAACTTTGGTTTCATCTTGTACTACATCTCTTTATCCCAGGCCCACATGAAAGAGGCAACTTCTTAAATGTTTTTAATTTTTTTCAGCTTTATTGAGGTATAATTGACAAAATTGTAAGATATTTAAAGTGTACGTTGCAATGATTGGATATATGTATACAGTGTGAAAGGATTCCTCCCATCTAGTTAACACATATATATTTGGGTGTGTATATATATATGTACATATATACATATATATTTTAATTTATAATTTTTTAGTGAGAACATTTAAGTTCTACTCTCTTAGTAAATTTCAGTTCTACAATACAATGTTATCAACTCCAGTCACCACGTAATACATTACACCATCAGAACTTATTCATCTTACAGCTGAAAGTTTATATCCTTTTACCAACCTTTCCTTGTATCCCCCAGCCCCCGGCCTCTGACAATCACTTTTCTACTATCTGCTGCTATGAGTTTGAGTTGGACTTTTTGAAAAATTAGATTGCACATATAAGTGAAAACATGTAGTATTTGTCTTTCTTTGTCTGGCTTAGTTCACTTAGCATAATGCCCTCAAGGTCCCTCCATATTATGGCAAATGGCAAGATTTCCTTCTTTCTCCTGAATGAATAACATTCCATTGTGTGTGTGTGTGTGTGTGTGTGTGTGTGTATCTTGTTTATCCATTCTTCTGTTGATGGAGATTTAGGTTATTTCCCTGTCTTGGCTATTATGAATAATACTGTGGTGATCATGGGGGTATGGATATCTCATCAATATCCTGTTTTCATTTCATTCAGATATATACCCAGAAGTGGGATTGCTGGATCATATGGTAGTTCTATTTTTAATTTTTTGAGGAACCTCCACATTGTTTTCCATAGTGGCTGTACCAATTTACATGCCAATCAACAGTGCACAAGGGTTCCCTTTTCACTACATCCTCACAAACACTTGTTATCATTTGTCATTTTGATGACAGCCATTCTAATATGTGTGAGGTGATACTTCATTATCGTTTTGATTTGCATTTCTTTGATGATTAGTGATATTGAGCACCTTTTCATGTGTCTATTGGCCATCCATACGTCTTCTTTGAAAAAATGTCTATTTGGTTCCTCTGCTCATTTTTTAATTGGATTGTATGTTTTCTTGATATTTAGTTTTATGGGTTTTTTTTTTTTTAACACATGTTGGATATTGACCCCTTATCAGATATATGATCTGCAAATATTTTGTCCCCTTCAGTAGGCTGCCTTTTCATTTTGTTGATGGTTTCCTTTGCTGTGCAGAGGCTTTAGTTTAATGTAGTCCTATATTTATTTTTGTTTTTGTTGCCTTTGCTTTTGGTATCATGTCCAGAAAATCATTGTCAAGACTGATGTCAAGGAACTTACTGCTTATGCTTTGTTCTAGGAGTTTTATGGTTGCAGGTTTGTGTTCAAGTCTTTAATCCATGTCGAGTTGATTTTTGTGTTTGGTGTAAGATAGTGGTCCAGTTTCATTCTTTTGCATGTGGCTATCCAGTTTTCCCAGCACCATTTATTGAAGAGACTGTCCTTTCTCCCACTGTGTATTCTTAGCTCCTTTGTCATAAATTTACTGACCATATAGATTTATTTCTTGGCTCTCTATTTTTTTCCACTGATCATGTATCTATTTTTAATGTCAACACGATACTGTTTTGCTTACTATAGCTTTGTAATATAGTTTGAAATCAGGAAGCATGATATCTCCAGATTTGTTCTTCTTCCTCAAGGTTGCTTTTGCTATTCAGAGTCTTTTGTGTTTCCATACATATCTGGGGAGTGTTTGTTCTATTTCTGTGAAAAATGGTACTGGTTTTGATAGGAATTGCATTGAATCTGTAGATTGCTTTGGGTAGTACGGACATTTTAACAGTATTAATTTTCCCAATCCATGAGCACGGACTTTCTGTTTATTAGTGTCTTCTTCAGTTTCTTTCATCGATGTCTGATAGTTTTCATTTACAGGTCTTTCATCTCCTTTTTAAATTAATTAATTAATTTCAACATTTCTTGTAAGGCTGTCTCGTGGTTATGAATTTCTTCAGCTTTTGGTTTTCTGGATAACTTTTGATCTCCCCTTCAATTCTGAAGGACACTTTGCCTTGTAGAGTATTCTTGAGTGGCAGGATTTTTCTTTCAGCACTCTGAATATATTATGCCAGTCCCTTATGGCCTGCAAAGTTTGTGCTGAATATCTTCTGATAGTTATTTGGGGGTTCTCTTGCACATAGCAAGTTGTTTTCTCTTGCTGGTTTTAAGAATCTCTCCTTTTATTTAACTTTTCACAACTTAATTATAGTGTATCTTGGTGTGGATCTCTTTGGATTTATGTTTTTTGGAGTTCTTTTTGGGCTTCCTGGATCTAGATATCTATTTCTTTCCCCAATCAAGGGAAGTTTTCAGCCATTCTTTCTTTGAATAAACTTTCTGCCCCTTTCTCTTTCTCTTCCCTTTCTGGTACCTCTAATGAGTATATTTGTCTGCTTAGGTCCCTTAAGCTATCTTCACTCTTTTCCATTCTTTTTTATTTTTTATTTTCTGATTGAATGAATTCCACTGCCATGTCTTTGAGTTCACTGATCCTTTCTTCCATTTCATCTAGTTTGATGTTGAACTCCTCTGTTGAATTTTTCATTTCCATTACTGTGTTATTCTGTTCTGTGATTTCTGTTTGGTGCTTTATTATATTATCTTTCCTTTTGTTGAAATTCTCACTTTGTTCATGCAGTGTTCTCCTGACCTTGGTGGGCATTTTTTTGAACATTATTTTGAACTCTTTATCAGGTAAATCTCCTATCTCTGTTTAATTAAGGTCTGTTTCTGGAGTTTTATCTTGTTCTTTTATTTGGAACATATTCCTCTGTTTCTTCATTTTCCTTGACTCTTTCTGTTTTAGTTTCTGTGCATTAGATAAACAGCCATCTCTCTCAATCTTGATGGACTGGTTTTGTGTAGGAGATGAACCTTATCATTCAGCCTGGCCCTAACTCTTAGTTGTATCTGAAACCTTTGAGATTGTCCAAACTGCCTTCTTTGTTCTTAGTGGCTTCTAGTAGTTGAAGGTAAGTCACAACCTGTCATGTTCCAAAGGGGACTGTGCCGTCAGCATCTAGAGTCAGGCTGACTAGAGGCCATACCCTGAGGCAACAGCTGTTAAAATATGCAAGTATATCTCTTTCAGGGAAAGACTGGAAAATGGCCATTTCTGTCTACTCCCTCTTTGCTGAGCCCTGGAGTGATATCTGGTTAAGAAGTGTTTCTTTGTACCTGTGAATGCAAGTCCTGTTGGCTAGGTGATCAAGGAATGCATCTCCTCGGTGGCAGCTGCAAAACCAAGAGCTCCTGATGGATATGTCTATAACTTATTCCAGGGAGACACTGGCAAGCTTTAGCTGGCCAGTGAGTGACCATGGAGAAGGCATCACAGTCTTCCCTGGTCTGGAGAGAATTGCAATTGGCCCCCTACATGTTTGTTGAATTAGAAGCCTGACCTTCAGGCTGCAGCTTTTAAGATATGCAAATTGGCCTCTTTTACAAAAAGTCTCAGAGATAGGCATTTCTGACTGTTGCCTCTGTGCTGAGACTGGGGGAATAGCCAGTTAAGAACTATTCCTTTGTTTGCTACAGTCCCATTGAACCTGTGAATGCAAGACCTGCTGGTCACCAAAGCCAGGTGATCGGGGTGTGTCCTCTCTGCAGCAGTTGCAAAAGCTGATGCTCCAGACAGGTTTACAAACTCCTTTTAGGGAGATACCAGTGACCTGGAGTGGGGCAGGCAATTGTGGAGATAACTCCAGTATTTTTGCCTGCTCTCTGAGGAAGATCACAATTGACCCTTAGTTGTGTGTGAATTAGGAGCCTAAATCTCAAGCTTTCAGTTTTTAAGATATGCTAATTCTCCTGGGAGATGGGCATTTCTGTCTGCTGACTCTGCATTGAGCCCTTTTTCAATTTGTTTTTTCTTGTCTATCTGATTTACAGGAGTCATTCAGCTAGTTTCTCGATTTCTTTTTTCAAAAAATATTTTATTTTAATTAATTAATTAATTGAAGTATAACTGACTTACAAAACTACGGTAGGTGCGCAGCATATTAATTCCATATTTCTATCCATTATAAAATATCACCATCATAGGTCTAGTTACCACCTGTCACAATACAAAGATATTACAATGTTACTGACTGTATTTCCCGTGCTGTACATTTAATCTCTGTGACTTATTTAATTTGTAACTGGAAGTTTGTACCTCTTTATCTCCCTCACCTATTTCATTTACCCCTTCCCCACCATCTCCTCTGGCAACCATGTTTGTTCTCTATATCTATGAGTCTGTTTCTGGTTTACGTTTTTTCATTTGTTTTGCTTTTTAGATAACACATATAAGTGAAATAATATGATATTTGTCTTTCTCTGACTTGTTTCACTTAGCAAAATACCCTATAGGTCCATCCATGTCGTTGCTTTCTTGTGGCTGAATAATATTCCATTAAATATATACCACATCTTCTTGATTGATTCATCTATCAATGGACACTTAGGCTGCTTCTGTATCTTGGCTATTGTAAATAATGATGCAATAAACATAGGCGTACATATATCTTTTGAATTATTATTTTTGCTTTCTTTAGAAAAATACCCAGAAGTGGAATTGCTGGGTCCAAAAGTAGTTCTATTTTTAAACTTCTTGAGGACCTCCATACTGTTTTCCATAGTGGCTGCACCAGTTTATGTTCTCACTGACAAGTGCTGGAGGGTTCCCCTTTCTCTTGTTTTCTTTTTGATAATAGCCATTCTGACATGTGTGAGGTGGTATCTCATTGTGGTTTTGATTTGCATTTCCCTAATGATTAGTGATATTGAGCATCTCTTCATGTGCCTACTGGCCATCTGTATGTCTATTTTTTTGGAAAAAATTTCTATTCAAGCCCTATGCCCATTTTTCAATCTGATTGTTTGTTATTTTGATGTTGAATGGTATGAGTTCTTTGTTTATTTTGGATATTAACCCCTTGTTGGATATATAGTTTACAAATATCCCATTCAGTAGGCTGCCTTTTTGTTTTGTTGATAATTTCCTTTGCTATGCAAATACTTTTTAGTTTGATGTAGTCCTATTTGTTTATTTTTTGCTTTAGTTTCTCTTGCCTGAGGAGATATATCCAACAAAATATTGATAAGACTTGTGTCAAGAGCCTACTGCTTATGTTTTCTTCTACGAATGTTATAGTTTGAAGTCTTACATTTAAAATTTTAATCCATTTTGAATTTATTTTTGTGTATGGTGTAAGAGAGTAGTCTGTTTGATTCTTTTGCCTGTAGCTATCCAATTTTTCCAACATCATTTATTGAAGAGGCTGTCTTTCTGCATTGTTTATTCTTGCTCCCTTTGTCATAGATTAATTGCCCTTTATAAGTGTGGGTTTATTTCTGGGCTCTCTATTCTGTTCCATTGATCTATCTGTCTGTTTTGTGTCAGTACCATACTGTTTTGATAATTGTAGCTTTGTAGTGTAGCTTGAAATCAGGGACCGTGATACCGCCTGCTGCTGGTGGGTGGGACTGAGTCCCTTTGCAATTGGCAGCACACCCTGTGGGTTCCTGGGGCTGGTGCCAGCCCACTGGTTGGTGGAGCCACTTCTTGGGGTGGTTGGCTGTGAGGCCTTGGTGTTCCAGGGCCTGGTGCTGGCTCACTGGTGGGCAGGAATGGGTCCCCATGCACCTGGCTGCTTGGCATGGGGATCCCAGGGCTGGTGCCAATGGGCTGTTGGGTGGGTAAGCCCCCTGGCACTTTTAGGCTAGAAGGAGGATTCCAAAATGATGCTTGTCAGCACAAGTGTCCTTGTGGTAGAATGAGATTCCCCAAATGTCTGCTTTCAGTGTGTTTGTCTCCAGGAAGCATCCCAGTTGTCTCCTACCTTTCTGGGAGGCTCTCCAAGATCAGCAAGTGGGTATGGCCCAGGCTCCTTTCAAATTACTACTCTGTGCTGATTCCAGAGCATGTGGAGATTTTGTGTGTGCTCTTTAAGAGCAGAGTCTATTTCTTACGGCCCTCTGGTTCTCCTGTACATAAGGCTCCCACCCCTGTCTTCAAAACCAGACATTCTGGGGCCTTGTTTTCTCAGTGCAGGAACCCCAGTCTGGGGAGCCTGATGTAGGGCTCAAACCCCTTGCTCCTTCGGGAGAACCTCTGCAATTGTGATTATCCTCTCATTTGTGTGTTGCCTATCTTGGAAGTGTGGGTCTTGATTATACTGCATCTCCAGCCATCCTGCCCTTCTTGTTGTGATTTCTACTTTATATCTTAAGTTGTAAGAAGTGTTTTCTTCTAGTCTTCAGGTCATTCTCATAGATAGTTTCCCAGTAAATAGTTGTAATTTTGGTGTGCCTGGGGGAGGAGTTTAGCTCAGGGTCTTCCTACTTCACCATCTTGGTCACTCCCCTCTAGTTTCTGGATTTCTTTCACAGGGAATTGTTCTGTGTAGCTGTAGATTTGGTGTGTCCATGGGACAGCTGAGTTCAGGAGCCTCCTCTGTAGCCATGTTTGACCGGAGTGATCATTATTGTTTTTGTTTTTTATACTAGTGTTTATTTAGATTTATCTACAGAGTGCAATCTTTCCTCCTCCTCATTCTTTCTTGTATCTTAGGTCTTCCTTTTGTGTGCAGTCCTTTTGTTTTTTTATTAAGAATTCTAATTATTTTTTCATGAGGGGCTACCTGTCATAAACTGTCTCAAATTTTGCTCTCAGAAAGTTTGTTTTACTCTCTCTTGAATCATAATTTAGCTTAGTGTATAATTCTAGCTTGGCAGCTATTTCCTTTTAGCACTTTAAAGACATTATTTAATTTTGTTTTCTGATTCTTCTTGTTGCTGTTGAGAAGTTATTTCTTTTTTAGGCGATTTTTTTTTTTCTCTTTGTTACTAGTATTTTCTTTTTGTCTTTGGTTTTCTGCAGTTTTAATGTAATGCATTAGTTCAGGATTCATGTCTTTTATCACTTCTCGAAAATTACTACATTTGTCTCTTAAATATTGCTTCTTTACCATTATTTCTTTTTGAACTTCAGCGAGACATGTTAGATTTTCTTCTTTTATTTCCATAACTCATAACTTTGCTTTCACATTTTAAATCCCTGTATATCTTGGATTTGAATTTTCAGTAGTACCATTATATTTATCATATGTTTCACTAATTTCTTTTGGGATAGGTTTTATGTTCTGTTAAGTAAATAAAATGTTAATTATCTGGATTTAAATATAAGAAAAATATTAAGTATCTGGGTGTGAATATAAGAAAAAATGTCCAACAATTCTATAGGGAAATTACAAAACTAAATTAAGGGTCATTAAAGAAAACCTAAGCAGTTGGAGATATGTATCATTTTATTGTATAAGAATCCAATATAAAAATATCAGTTCTCCCCAGATTTGTCTGTGAATTCAATGTATTTCCAACGAAAAGGCCAAAAGGGTTTTTTACTGTAATTTGATTTTAAAATATATGTGGAATATTATAGGGCCAAGAATAGCCAAACACTGCTGAAGAACAGTAAGTAAAGATGACTTGCTCTATTATATATAACCAAGTTATTATTAAGCTAATGTAAATAATTAAGATAGTATGTTACTGATGCAGAGATAAATACATCAACCAATGGGATAGAATAGCAAACCCAAAACAAGACTCACACATCCGTGGAACAAAAGTGGTATAGCAGATTAATTGGGAAAGAAAGGACTATTCAATAAATGTAACTAGAAAAAAACTGATTTACTTTATGGAAATAAAGTAATTGAATATTTACATTATACCAGATATACAAGTAAACTACAGATTCATCAAGGACTTAAATGTCAAATTCAAACTTTAAGATGCTTAGTGAAAAAATACTGGGGATATTACTTGAAACTTATGATATGGAGGGCTATCTTAAGAAAATCACAAAGAATGTTCACTATTAAAGTTTTAGATTATGATCTTTCATCAAATGAAATCTTAAATAAGGTGAAAATGTAAGTTATACATAGGGAGAAGATACTTATTATACATATTACCAACAATAAATGTCAAGAATGTGTAAATAATTCTTACATATTGGTAAGAAAAAAATAATTTTTTCAAGTCAAACAGTGGAGTATTATTCATTACTCAAAATGAATTATCTGTAGCTACATAATTGTATCTGTCAATATGTATCATGTTTATATGTGTTAATATGGATGAATCTTATAATAGCAATATAACTGACTGAAAAAATTAAAAAATGTGTACAGGTTTTTACATGGCTTTTAAAGTTTAAAGATACTTTGTAAGAGTTCACACCCATATTCAGATATACACAGTCAAAACTGAGGAATGATAAAAAGAGATTTAGAATAGTGTTTATCTTGCATGGGAGCAGGCAGGGAATGGAATGAGGCAAGTCCATATAGGTAGATGCAAATTATTGTCAGCATCCTAGTTTTCATGTTGAATGGTGCTTTCATGGGTATTTATTATATTTAAACAAGTAAACAAAAATCAAATGAGTAAAGAAGGTTTTGCATGGACCAATAATGAGAATGTGACGTGGATCACAAATTATATTGAATCCAATTTTGGTCCATTAGAAGCAAAACAAAGTAAAATCAGGCAGCAGCCAGATGAAGAGGTGGGGTAAATATGCTTCAGGTTAGGCAATAGTCCACGCATAGGTCCTTCAGTTGGAAAGCTTCAAGTGAATATTCTAGGAAGTGACAAAAGGCCAGACCAGTTAGAGGCTATTGAGTAGCACAAGTAATGGTGAGTTTTTCTAAAGGGGGTAACTCTGCAGAGAAGTGGACGGACTGAGAATTCCTTACTAAAATCGCTCAATAAGTGGGATGTGTTTGATGTGAAGACATATGAAGAATTGAGGGAGATGGAAAAATGTGTATTTTAGAACTTTGAAAAAGGGTAGAGCTGGGTGGGTGGATGGATTCTTACCTAATATTAATTCCAGCTCAGCCTAGTGTAGTTGTGTCAAGTTCAGCTCTCCATCTTAGGCCACTATTTCTCCTTACGGGATTTTTCCATCTGGGATGAACAAAGGAGGAAGAAAATGAAGATGAGATGGGGAAAGAAGAAAGAGATATGTAAGGGAGTCATTATTTCTTAGTGAATGTGAGTTTTGGGGTCATATTATAATATAGTTAGTAATAAAACAAAACAGTAATTTCCATTTTACTCAGCATTTTTTAGACTTTATAATTTTAACATTATTTTCTGTAAACTTCAAGGACCATTGAACTATTTCAATGTTACTGTGTTTAGTATTGATCATATAAAATGTTAGATGCACTTAAGAGGAAGAAGAGATTTGAATTTGAATATCTGCTTTCTATAGACATGTTAAATCTATAAACCAAGAGTTTCACTGTGGTTGTCGTGTGTGGGTGTCTTAGAATAAAAGTAATTCCAACATTATCCATATGAATAGACAATAACAAAAATGAGCTTATTTCTAAGCAAGACCTATAATTGAGCTGGTGAGCATTTATTTCCTGGCACATTTCTGTGACTTCTCTGCATGTGCAAAGCAAATGTCTCTGACCCATATATACCATATTAATGGCACTGATATTGCATTTGATACATTTTCTTATGTGATTCAGTCTTTTATAGATGCCCTTTCTGACAGCAAGAAGCTGGTCCTAGGCCTGATTCTTTGTAATTTTCCTCAGTGACTTGGGTGATGGTCTAGAGACCATGAACAACAAACTTGTGGATGGTATCAGGTTGTCATTGTAAGCACTGGGTTAGAATGCAAGATGATTCTGGCCAAATGGAAAGGAGAGTTCAAAATGGAACAAGTTTAAGTTTTGATGGGCTATTTATGATATCGCATGATATATGATAGAGAAAAATTTGACGTTGAAGTGAGAAGAAGCCAAGGACTGAGGGGTTGGTGGATGTCAATATGCCAATTGGAGAACCCACTGGCAAGTGGATGTCACATAGACTTCCTCGTACACCAATTACCATGTGTCTACTCTAAGAGTATGATATGAAGAAGTTGTGCTAGTATAACATGTATCACATTCAACAGAAATAAGCCAAAGATAAGTGCTTTATTAAGGGATGATTTTGTCCACTTTTAATGGTGATAGCAAAGTGGGCACTGTTTAACTTAAGGTGTGTAATCTATAGATGTGGTTATGTTACCTATAGATAATAGGTCATATTATATTATTTATAGATACAGTATCCACTTGATGGTACTTGATGAAGATAATAAAATAATGGTTTTTATCTAGAATAAGAACTCTATGCATTTTACTGTACAGTTAACTTTAGCATACATATTCACTCAACTAAAATACTTATCCAATGTGTTCTAATGTCTTCTATTTACTTTGCTGAGGGAGAGACAAGAATACCAGTATGGCCAATAAAATAATCTTTATTCTGCTCCAGGATGGAATTCTTTGTTATCTCATTTCTCTGATCCCTTCTGTCTCGTCCCAGTAGCTTTCTCTCACTTGAACACTCTTTCCCCTATGCTTACACTCGGCTTGTACCTTGAGGATGGACACTCCTTGATTACAGGCCAAACTCAAAATGGATCTCCTATTTTGTGATGTTATGATCCTCCCCGAGAAACACCAGGAAACAGCAGTTGAATATTTTAATTGTGCACATTGGTATGAGCAATGGATACTTCATTTTGAAACTTCAAGTTTTAAAGTGTTTTGTAAAAGCCATTTTTGGTGTTTAAATAATTAACTCATTGAACCTAAGGGATGAAACCTTAGGGATTTCTTGCTAAGATGTGCACAATCTCTTATAGACCCTTTTGAAAGGTGATCTTTCAGGTTCTACTTGATTACTAGCTGTAATGGGATGCTCAGTCTCCGAGACAGCCCATCTTACTGTTGGATGAATTCAGTGGTTAAATTCTTATAATTTTTCTTAGGTAGATGTCATTGAATTCTTGAAGTTAATAACTCCAACCTATTGGCTTCTTATTGTTCTTATGATAAAGACAAATTCCTTATCATACCCTACCAGTTCTTCATGGTCCGGCCCCTGCTTGCATCTTCAGCTTCATATTGTATGATTTTTTCTTATCCAGTCAGTTCCAGCCATACTGGCCTTTTAGTTTTTCTTTTTTTGTTTTATTATTCCTTAAGGTCTTTGCACATGATGTTCCTTCAGCCTAGAAAGCTCTCTTGCCAATCTCCTTTGACCTTCCACTAAATTAACCTTTACTTTTTAGATTTCAGCACAATTATTTCTTCAGTTAATTCTTCCATGACCTTCTTGATTAGATCACACCCCCTCCCCCTGTTATATGCACACATGGTGCTCTGTACCTCTTCTTTGTAGCTTGTACCATAATTGTGATTTTAACTAATCAGTGATTAATAGATGAATATCTTTTTAACCTATTACCCCTGTGTTTTTGTTCACTGTATGTTGTTAACACTTAGCACTGAGCCTGCCACATGGCAGGTGTGAAATAAATATTTGTTGAATGAAATGAATGAAATCATCATAAGTCTGCCTATGACTTACATAGGAAAATTTCACTTCTTCTGCATGATAATGCTTCAAAAATGTTGAGAACGTAGAATGTTTTTCTTTCAGAAGAAAATGTTGCACATATCCTGTCCTTAAGTTGTCTTTCCTGTGACAAACCAGAGCCTTTCACCATCCTGGCTGCTTGCTCTCCTCTTCATGCATTCATATTGGTCAATGTGCTTTGTACAGTGAGGCAGCTGGTTCTGAAAATAATGCTCCCAAACTGTGAGATGCCTTTAGGTTCTAGAAATTCATGTTAGAAAAAGAAATAGCTTTTTTGAGCTGAATTAATCTCTAGAGTGTGATATTTTAAGCTTTTGGTTCATTTTACATGCATTAAGTTAATTTCCATATAGGTTGTCTTTTGAAGAAGAGAAATCCATTTCTGCAAATCTTGAAAATCACTGTGAAGTGTTTTGTTTAAGTTAAACGATGTGCTTCCAAATCATTAATAAAGAATAAATATTTCCTGGACAATATTTCACAATAAAAATCCACTTTCACTCTTCCTTGTGATTTAGGAGGAAACAAAGCAAATAGTGGGAATGTGCAAATTAAAGACCTTACATAAACTATGTTGCTTTTTATATCTTTCAACATAAAATAAAGATAATAAGTACACATATATAAGTACACATATATGTTAGTCTTTCTTATTTAGATTAATTAACAAATTAAGAAGGATTTATTGATTGTCTGCTACTTGTCATATTAAGCTAGATACTATTTTTCCATCTTAGAATAATAACTTATTTTTCTGGTTATAAAGTTTATACAAATTCAAAGTAGACCATTTGGAAAATAAAGAGAACACAAAGATATTTACTCTCTGCCCAGATATAACTACTGTTAAATCTCTGGTGCATTTATTTTCATTTTTATGTTAACCCAATAAATACTGAGTGTATAGTATTTGCTACTTATTATTCTAGAAGCTAGAGATCCATAAATTCACAAAATAGATGAAATTCCTGTTCTCATGGTATTTATAACCTAGTGAGGGAGATATAAATTAAACAGATAAAATATTAAATATGTCAGATGATGCACCATAAAAAATAAGTCAGAGTAGGGAACTAAAGAATGTTATATAAGGTAAAAAGGGAAGACATTTCTGAAAAAGTGACATTGAGCAGAGCACTGAAGTAATCTCTCAGCAAATATATGGTTCTAGAATGAGTCAGACAGAGAGAATAGGAAGTGCAAAGGCTCTGAGGCAGGAGTATGCATGGCCTATTGGAGAAACAGCAAGCATGTCAATGTGGCTGCAGCAGAGTGAGCAGAAGAGGGACAAGATCTGACTTATATTTTAAAACAGCAGTCCCCAACTTTTTTGGTACCAGGGACCAGTTTTGTGGAAGACAGTTTTTCCACAGATAGGGGAGTGGTGATGGGTCAGGCAGTAATGCAAGCTATGGTTTGGGTGGTAGTGCAAGAAATGGGGAGCAATGGGGAGCAGCAGATGAAGCTTCTCTTGCTCGCCTGCTGCTCACCTCCTGCTGTGTGGCCCCGTTCCTAACAGGCTGCAGACCAGGGGGGTTGGGGATCCCTGTTTTAAAAGACCCACACTGGATACTTTATGAAGTATAAGCTCTAGGGAAGGAAGTAGAAGTAGGGATACCAATCAGGAGGCTACTGTAATGGTACAGGAAAGAGAATATGGTGACTTAGACCAAAAAAGTGAGAAGTGGCTAGATGCTGGATATATTGTGATGGTAGAGGCATTGGGATTTGCTGATGGATCATAAGTGGGGGAGTGAGAGAAAGAAAAGTGTCAAATATAACTAATTTTTATTCCCAATCTTTTAAAATTTAATTAAAAAGAAGTTTGAAAGCAGAAAAAAGTATAAAACAAAACTGTATAGTATAATATTTATAAAGCAAACATCTGTGTAACTATCATACAGATTTATAAATAGAATGTTAACACTACCCCAAAGCCTCACTTTTGTCTTTTCCCAGTTCCTAACTCTTTTCTTACTCTTAGAAGCATCCATTATTCTGAGTTTTATGTTTATCACTCTCTTGCTGTTCTTTAAACATTTATTCCTTCCCTAAAATATATATCTAGTTAGCTTGTTTATGAACATTATATAAATTGAATAATGCTTTATGTGTTCTTTTGGGTTTTTCTTCTTTCATACGGGATTATGTCTGTGAGATTCATCTATGTTATAGGGGATAGTGTTAGTCTGTTCATTTTTATTGTTGTATAGTATTCCGTTGTATGACTATGCCATAATGTATCCATTTTTCAGCTGTGGACAGCTATGAACTTTTTTGTATTTGTATCCTGGTGCACAAGGGTTTTTCTAGGGAATTTTTCTAAGAGGTGAATTTTTAGATTTTAGAATAAGTGATCCTTCTATTTAAGCAGTATGGCTAAACTGTTTTCGAAGTGGTTGTACCAATTTAGACTTCCAACAGCAGTTATTTCATGTTATTCTATATCTTTGCCCAAACTTATATTATTAATATTTTTGTCAATCTATGGATGGGTATTGGCTTCTTGTGGTTTAATTTGCATGGCTTTGATTACTAACGAGGTTAAGAATTCATTGTATGTTTACTGGCTATTTATATATTATTTTTTTGTAAAGTTCCTGTTCAAGCCTCTTGATCATTTTTCTACTGGGCTGTCTTTTTGTTACTGATTTGTGGAAGTTGGTTATTAAATCCATGAATTAAGCTCATTGTTGTTATACATAATAAAGGTATCCTATTCCATGGCATGTTTTTCACTATTTTTATAATATCTCTTTTACTTTATGGTTGGTACTTACTGTGTTTTGTTTAAAATTTTTTTCCACTACCTGAGGTCATAAGTATATTCTCCTATATTTCTTTAAATAGCTTCATAATTTTATCTTTCACATTTAGGCTTAACTTTTTCTTAAGACCAAACTCTTCAATGGTTTATTTTGCAAATGTGCTTCTTCTGAAATACTTAATTTATCACTTTTATGAGGTTCATTAATCTTTGGACTCTCTAAAGATAAAACACACTGAAGACATTTTCCAGGAGTATTTTATAAGCTTATGTAATATAGAAAAAATATGTCAGCAGTCTAATCCAGGACACTGTCTCATTTTGAGGATTAAAAAAAAAACTTCTAAATTCAAACTCTGCTTACTTTCATTTTTTCTTCTTGTTTGCATATGCTTTTTTTACTTAAAACAGTGGAGTGACTGAAGTAAAAATTGTGGTTCAGTTTTTCCCAGTACCCACACCAGCCTAGATTTTAGGCTGTAAATTTATGATACAACAGAGAGAGCTATTTTGCTCAGAAAATTATTATTTCAAAAACAATTTTTTTCCTAAGTGTTTATTTATCCCCTCATTTGGAGCAGCGATAATTTACAAAAAAAAAATCAATAAATGTTATAGGGGAAAATAAAATAGATCAAGATAAAGAATGATAGGGTTGTTTTAGATAAGGTCACAGAAGGCTTCTCTGAGGAGGTGACATTTAAGCAGAAACTAAGTAAAATGAGGAGTTAAGACCTGAGAAGATCTTGGAGAAGGGAATTCCCAGTAGAGGGAGTAGCAACTTGCTGTAAGGTGGAAATGAGCAAAATAATGAGGCTGGAGTGGAGTGCAGTTGTAAATTTATTCAGTTTCTAGTTATACTTGAAAATGTTTTCAAAATAATTCTAAACCTGCTAGTTTTAATCCAATATGATGCACCTTATATACTGCCATCATATAATCTTTCTCAAGTACTTTTACCAGCTCATCAGTAGACTGTTCATAAGCCTCCTGTTTACTAGTTGTTTCTATTATTTATTGATTTATTGTTGGCCTCTCAATATGACTAAGGAAAGTCATTAACCATGGTTAATTAAATTTAACCCCTGTTTTTTTTGACCCTGGGGTATGATACTTAGAGTTGTCTCCTTGAGAAACCTCTCCATCAAAAACCAGCATCTTCAGTTTGGAATGTCTGACATTGAGACTTTTACTTTGAGGCACATATTTGTAACCACGTCTTTTTTTTTTTTTTTTTTCTTTCTATACCTTAACAATGTGTTCTATTTCTCTCTAACAGCAGCTGTTTGAGCCACTTATGTTTTTGTACCCAGCAGCCAAAAGAAGATGACTGTTTATCCTTGTGAGGTACCATCTCAGGGCCACTCAGTGAATTTTAGTATGCCATATAGGCTATATTTAAAGCCACACCATCCCAAACATACCCTCCAAATTTGATGAAAATGCCTAACTGCTTTCATATGACATGGAAAAAAGCAAACAGAAACTTAATTTTATTTTTATAAGTTTACTTTCTGTACTTAAAAAAAGGAATTAGAAACAATGAAAAGCAACACAAATTGTAAAAATGCAAATATCAATAGGATGTCAGTATTAAAGGCAAATGGGAATACAAATGAGTACGGGATACTTTAGTCATGACTACCTGATTTGAACTGTACTAGAGTATGTTTTCAACACCTCAGTATGTCCAGACATCTTAATCCATTGAGATGGTTCATTTTCAGTGTTACAAATAAAAAATGTTGTTAGCTTAATTAATAGAAGTTTTCAGCTTAATTCTGGCTCTATTTATCATACTCCACTCTACTGATACAGGCACCATTTGTTGAGCACCTACTTTGTGCTGGACATCAAACATAAACACGAACCGTTTCAGAATTCGATTGAGGGAATTTTACAAATGAAGGAATGGATGTTTATAGGATTTTACAAATGAAGAAAATGAGGTGAGTTTAGGTTAAATGGGGCAGAGCCAGGGTTTCAGTGCAGATCTGAGTAAATTTAAAGTCTCTTTCTACTATACCATCCTGTTTTTGCCTGTTTCAAAAAAGTTTTACTTAAATGTGCATGTGGCATTTTTTTAAGCATATGTGCAGTGTAGTTTAAACATACTAAAGTATGACATTTAGTTTTTGTTACTATGCACAGCTAAACAAAAAGAAAAAAGAAAACTTTAAAGACTTCAGAATAGCTTTTTATTTAGTTATCACTACCATTTACAGTCCACTTGTTTTCTAATCAACTTGTGTGTGCTTTTGGTAAGACCACTTACTCCTCTGGGCCTTATTAAGGATTTGTGTTGTTAAATGTTCTAGAGGCAAAACAGTTAATATTTGGGAATTTTTTGTTTATTGGTTTAAAAATACTTAAGTATATGTTGTGCTCTCATACCACACAAACGTCTCTAAATAAGATATGTTTTATTTTGCACATTTTAAGCTATATTTAAATGTTATCCTATTGCATTTATTCCTTTTCAACTTGTTTTTTTCATTTAATATTACACCTATGAGATTTATCCTTCTGGATACTTCTAGATTGTTCATTGTTTTTTCCTCTGCTTCATAGTATTACATTAATAAGAGTATACTAAAATTTACCTGTCCATTCTCTTATTGATGAACATTAGGATGTTTCCACTTTTACTTCATTATAAATAATTTGATTAAAACATTCATGTACATATTTTGAGCCATATTTTCCACTGTTTCTCTGGACTAAATGCATAGATGTAGAATTACTGTATTACAGTGTCTTTTTTTTTTTTTTTTTTTTTTTTGCGGTATGCGGGCCTCTTACTCTTGTGGCCTCTCCCGCCGTGGAGCACAGGCTCCAGACGCGCAGGCTCAGCGGCCATGGCTCACGGGCCCAGCCACTCCGCAGCATGTGGGATCCTCCCAGACCGGGGCACAAACCCGTGTCCCCTGCATCGGCAGGTGGACTCTCAACCACTGCACCACCAGGGAAGCCCCCATAGTGTCTGTTTTATATTGTGAAATGATTGCCTCAATACGGTTAGTTACCACATCCTTCACTCACATAATTACCATTTTTTTGTTTTTGTTATGGTGAGAACATTTAAGATTTACTGTCTTAGCAGCTTTTAAGCACATGATATGGTATTGTTAGCTATAGTCACCATGTTGTACATTAGATCCTCAGAATTATTCCTCTTGTACCCTTTGACCAACATCTCATTTCCCCACCCCCAGCGCCTGGGAACTACTAATCTACTCTCTTTTAATATGAGTTCAGCTTTTTTAGGTTTCACGTATAAGTGATCATACAGTATTTGGCCTTCTCTGTTAGACATATTTCACTTAGGATAATGCCCTCATGGTTCACCCATGTTGTCACAATTGGCACAATTTCCTTCTTTTTATGGCTGAATAATATTCCATTGTCTGTATGTATTTACCATATTTTCTTTTTTTTTCTTTAACATCTTTATTGGAGTATAACTGTTTTACAATAGTGTGTTAGTTTCTCCTTTACAACAAAGTGAATCAGTTATACATATACATATGTTCCCATATCTCTTCCCTCTTGCGTCTCCCTCCCTCCCACCCTCCCTATCCCACCCCTCTCATGGTCACAAAGCACAGAGGTGATCTCCCTGTGCTATGCGGCAGCTTCCCACTAGCTATCTAATTTACATTTGGTAGTGCATATATGTCCCTGCCACTCTCTCACTTCGTCACAGCTTACCCTTCCCCCTCCACATGTCCTCAAGTCCATGCTCTAGTAGGTCTCTGTTTTATTCCTGTCCTACACTAATCTCTTCATGACATTTTTTTTTCTTAGATTCCATATATATGTGTTAGCATACGGTATTTGTTTTTCTCCTTCTGACTTACTTCACTCTGTATGACAGACTCCAGGTCCATCCACCTCACTACAAATAACTCAGTTTCATTTCTTTTTATGGCTGAGTAATATTCCATTGTATATATGTGCCACATCTTCTTTATCCATTCATCTGTTGATGGACACTTAGGTTGCTTCCATGTCCTGCCTATTGTAAATAGAGCTGCAATGAACATTTTGGTACATGACTCTTTTTGAATTATGGTTTTCTCAGGGTATATGCCCA
>NC_041229.1:47526460-47527116 GCF_002837175.3 Physeter macrocephalus
TTCGTAGTTCCGGTTGGTTTTGGTGGCTGTCCCCAGTGGCTGAGGTTGGTTCAGTGGGTTGAGTAGGTTTCTTGGTTGGGGGGACTAGTGCCTCTGTTCTGGTGGATGAGGGTGGATCTTGTCTTTCTGGTGGGCAGGTCCACGTCTGGTGGTGTGTTTGGGGATGTTGGTAGCCTTATTATGGTTTTAGGCAGCCTCTCTGCTGATGGGTGGGGCTGTAGACCTGTCTTGCTCTTTGTTGGGGATAGGGTGTCCAGCACTGTTCGTTGCTGGTCCTTGAGTGAAGCTGGGTCTTGGTGTTGAGGTGGAGATCGCTGGGAGATTTTCGCCGTTTGATAGTACGTGGAGCTGGGAGGTCTCTTGTGGACCAGTGTCCTGAGGTTGGTTCTCCCACCTCAGAGACACAGCCTTGACGCCTGGCTGGAGCGCCCAGAACCTTTAATCCACACAGCTCAAAATGAAAGGGAGAAAAAATAGAAAAGAAAGAAAAGGAAGGAAGGAGGGAGGGAGGGAAGGAAGGAAGGAAGGAAGAAAGAAAGGAAGGGAGGCAGGAAGAAAGGAAGGAAGGAATGAAGGAAGGAAGAAAGCAAGGAAGGAAGGAAGGAAGGAAGGAGGAGAGGAAGAAAGGGAGGAAGGAAGAGAGGAAGGAAGGGAGG
>NC_041229.1:47527277-47527494 GCF_002837175.3 Physeter macrocephalus
GAAAGAAGGGAGGAAGGAAGGAAGAAAGGAGGGAAGGAGGGAAGAAAGGAAGGAAGAAAGGAAGAAAGAAAGGGAGAAGACAAAATAAAGTAGGATAAAATATAGTTTTTAAAATAAAAAATAATTATTAAGAAGAAAAATTTCTATTAAAAAAAAAAAAACAAAGAAACGGGTCGGTCTAACCCTAGGACAAATGGTGAAAGCAAAGCTATACAGA
>NC_041229.1:47527994-47536968 GCF_002837175.3 Physeter macrocephalus
TGGGGGTTCCTTTGTGATGATTTTTTTTCTTTTCTTGCTGCTTTTAAGATTTTTTATCTTTGACTTTTGAGTTTTCTTTTAATGTGTCTTGGAAAAGATCTTTTTGGGTTGAATTTGTTGGGGGACCTATTAGTTTAATGAACTTGGATGTCCAAATCTCTCTTCAGATTTGGGAAGTTCTCAGTCATTATTTCTTTAAATAAGCTTTCTGCCACTTTCTTCCTCTCTTCTGTAACTCAGATAATGTGTAGATTGTCTTTTTATGGTATACCATAAGTCCCATAGGCTTTCTTCATTTCTTTTCATTCTTTTTTTCCTTTTACTCTTTTGACTTAATTTCAATTTCGAATTCACTGATTCTTCTATTGGTCCATCCTGCTGTTGAAGTTCTCAATTGAATTCTTCAGTTCAATTCTTGAGCTTCACAATCTCTGGTTCTTTTTAATGTTTTCTGTCTCTTTTTTGAACTTATTTTGTTCTTGTATTGTTTTCCTGATTTCATTAAATTATTTATCTGTGTTCTCCTGTAGCTCCTTGAGCATCTTAAAAGCATCATTTTAAATTCTTTTTCAGGCAATTTGTGTATCTTCATTTCTTTAGAGTCAGTTACTGGAAGTTTATTGTGTTTTTTTGGTGGGGTAATGTTTCCCTGACTCTTTGTGATTCCTAGCCATCTGCACATTTAAAGAAGCAGTCACCTTTTCCAAACTTTATGGACTATCTTTCTTAAGGCAAGCTGTTCACCAACAGGTGAGGGTCATGCTGGAAAATGCTGTGACTCTGAGTATAGTGGGGCCAGACATCAAGTGCAGGTCTGGGGGATGTGAGTCTCTGGCTCAGGCTGCTGGGGTTCATGATATTGACAACTGTGTGATCTTTGATGAGAACTATGGTGGCTCCTCAGTGGTTGCAAGGATGTTGGGGTACTCAGTGGCACTTTCAGGTCTAGCAGCTATGGACTAGGCAGGTGGCAGTGGTAGCCAGAGCTGATGGTGTGCACACAGTAAGGTGCAGGGGCTGGCTGAAGGTACCTGCATAGTGGCAGGGCTGCCTACAGACACACATGTGGTGGTGAGAACTGGGGCTGGGGCCAACTTTGGGTGCACTAGCAGCTGCAGATGTTCTAACTGTTGGTGTGCACTTGTGTGGATATAGAGGCTAGCTATGCGTTCAAATACATTACTGGAGGCTGGTGATGGAAGTTGGGCTGGTGGTGTGCAGGTGTGTAGGTGCAGGGGCTAGCCACAAGCACACAAACAGTAGTGCGGATTACCTGGGGGTTTGGCATCTGCAAATGTGAAAGTCTGTGGTGCAAAACCACAGTGGCAAAATCTTCCAGGTGTCTGTGGTAGCTGTGATGGCTGTTGGTTTCTTCAGTGGCAAAGGCTGCTGGAATCCTCTGTGTAGCAGTCTGCTGAGGTCTGCAACAAGGTCCTCAGTGATGAAAGCTGGGGGAGTCTGTAGCACCCATGAGAACTGTTGCAGTCTTCAGCAGCAAAGGCTGCTGGAGTTCTGCAGAGCAGGCCACTGGGAACTGCTATAGCTCCTGCTCCATGGCTGATACTAGTAACCTCTTCCCTTATCCCTTGTTGGTAGCAGTCTCTAGACATCTCAGCTTTACTGATCTCTGGGTGGTGTGAAACTGGTCACTCACCCCACTTTGCTTTTCCATGTGAGGGGAACTCTTTTGGGCTAGGAGTTCCCTCTTGGTCCTGGGCAGTGATTGCCAGGGGGATGGGATGATGCAGGCAAAAGGAAACTGTTCTTCCTTTACTTTATGTACAGTTATTCTTAAGCTTTTTTGCTCCTCTGTGTTGCTGAAGTTTTTAAAGTGGACTCCTCAGTTCTCCCAGAGCTATAATGTACCACATTATATTTGCTAAGTCTTTCCTTGCTCCCTCACTTTTTCTTACAACGTATATCCAATCTGTCAGGCAGTGGTTCAGAAATATCTTCAAAAATGTGATTATGTCCCACCACTTCTATTAGTTCCACCCTAATCCAAACCATCATTGTCTGTCATTAATATATTTTTCTTACTGGTCTCCTAGCTTCTTCCTTTAATGTCTATTAGGTCTCAACAGAGCAAACAGAGTTATTATGATAAAATGAAAGGCAGATCACTCCACTGCTTATCTTAGCCAAAATCTTTACAGCCTACTCATCCTCTGTTACCTTCCTGAACTGAGTTCATACTATTGCAACTCTAGGTCCTTCTCATTCCTTAATCATTCTCGTTCAGCCACATTTGTGTTCTTGTTCTTAATATATGCCAGGCCTTTGGACTTATTTCTACTGCCTAGAATTTTCTTGCTTTGAATAGCTGTATGGTTTGCTCCCTCATCTCTTTTAGGTTTTTGTCTAAGTATGATTGCTATGAGGCCTTCCATGATCATCCTACCTAAAATTGCATTGCTTCCTTCCTGGAACTCTTTATTCTCTTTCATTGTTTTATTTTTCTACAAAGCATTTGTCACATTTGACAGTCTGTATTTTGCATCTTTGTTTTCACACCCCCTCCCCCAACCCCCAAGTGTTAGGGATTTTATTCCTGCTGTATCTATAGCATTTAGAACTTGTTGAATGAATGAATGAATGAATGAATGTAAAGAGTGTTGAATGCATATATAATGACTCATTCATCAATCAAAAGTGTTTCAAACATTCTTTTCTCACCAGCTTAATGTATAGGTCAATTATAATAATCTTCATGCCTTTCCTTGGAATATACCTCACTCATTAATGCCTCCCTGACTTGGACTGTGCTGTTCCCATACCTGAACTGCCATTCACTTACCTCTGTAATGAAATCTCTTACTCATCATTTAAGACCCAGTACAAATGGTCTTTCTAGAAACCCTTCACCAGTAGTCCTTCCAGCCTCAGGCATAAGTAGATTTTCTTTTTTCTTTGATATAACAGCATTATTCACTTAATTCTATTAGGGCAATTACGTTTTATTGAAAATATCTGTTGTCTCACCTGGCCCTCCCCACCCCCAACTTCTCTAGGTCAGTGAACTATTTGTTTGTTTGTTTCTTTAAATATTTCTACCTATCTTAATGCATGGTAGGTGCCTTATGTATAGTAAATGAATAATGAATGTTTTTGAAAGAATGAAAGAAACAATATAAACAAGTTATTAAATTAGTGGTGGAGATAGATTTTAAGAATATGTTCTATTATCCTTATGATGTAATACTATTAAGGCTTATTGAGGTAGTTTGAAATATCTACCATACCATATTATTCTTTTTTGGCATTCTAATAGTGTTAAATGACATAAACAGCATGATTTGGAGCTTTTTTCATGGCACAGAGGTCACTCATGAAAATGATTTAGGTAGAGGCTATCAGTCCTGGTTATCCAAGAAGCAGGGATGTTAAGTGGATACAAGTACACAATGATTTCTTTCTGTATCCTCTTTCTAGAAAAAAAAAAAAACATGAAAAAACATTGAAACCAAAAAAACCAAGTAACAAAACCCCCCAAAGATAATGTAGTAATTTAACATTTGTTACTGAGAAACACTAACTAGAAAAAGAAATTGGGAGCAAAGATCAGGTTAGTAAATGTGGAAAAAACTGTTACTGCTATTTATTCTCCAACATCTGTTCTCTTGTTCCATAGTAGAGGAATTTCTGAATTTTACCTGTATTTGAATTTACTGGACATTTCGTTTTTGTCTTATGCTTTTTGTGTCTTAGTGTTTAGGAAATCCTTTTCTGCCTTCAAGTCACAAACATATTCTCCTATATTCTCCCTTAAAATTTTTAAAGTTGTGCCTTTCATACACAGGTCTTAAATCCATACAGAATTTATTTTTGTGTATGTATGAAGGTATTGGTTTGATTTTATTTTTGTTTTCTCTTTTACTTTGTTGATTGGAGAAATTACACTAATAGACTTTTTTATTGGCAAAGCCTCCTTGTATTCACAGATTATGTGATATAACTAAAAATTATATTACTAGAATGTTATTTTATTGACACATCAATTTTCATAAGTAAAATTGGCATGTAATATTTCTTTTTTTTTACTCTTTGTGGCTGATTTTGGTTTTAAGTTTATATTAGGATCACTTATGAGTTGAAAAGAGTCCTTCCCCCTTCTTTTTTTTTTTTCCTCTAGAACTGTTTGTATAAGATAAATATTATCTACTCTTTGAAGATTTGGAAGAATTTCTATAAACCATCCGGAAAAGTGTTTTGTTCTATTTTATTTTGGTAGAGAGAATTTTGCTACTAATTTGTTGTGTTTAAAAGTTTTAGTCCTATTCAGTTCTTCAGTTTCTTTTTGAACTTTTATTATATTTATCCTTTTTATTTGTTTCAAATTTTGGTCATGAAATCATTGTTGTACTTGTTTAAGATTAAAAGTGTTTATTTTTATTGTCTCCTTTTCAGTTCAAAAATTATATATTTATGTATTTTCTTTTCCTATATCATATTTGCTAAAGGCTTGTCTATCTTACTGGTCTTTTCAGGAAACCAAGTTTTGGCTTTGTAAATTTATCCTTTAAAATTTTTTGTAGCTTTGTTTTCTCTTATTTTTTACCTTTTATCACCTTTTTCATTCAATGTTCTTTGATTTTATATTTCTTCTCTCTTCTTAATGAGGACACTTCACATGTTTATATTTGGCCTCTTTTTCCCTCCTAATATGAGCATTTAAAGATATAGATTTTTCTCTTAGTACCACTCTAACTTTGAATTATCCAATATGGTAACCATGTGGCTTTTTAAATTTAAGTTGAAGTGAATTAAAATGAAATAAAATTTATTTCCTTATTTGCATCAATAATATGTGTCTATAGGCTACACTATTTGACTGAACAGATAGAAAATAGTTTCATCATTACAGAAAATTCTATAGAACGTTTTGTAGAACTTTTTATATATAGTGTTGCTTTATATCAGTGAGTCTGTAACTGAGAAAAGACCTTGAAAAGAGTAGTTTGCTCCTGGAGATATTTAATAAGCTGGATTTAAACAAGAATTTACTCTCTAATTCGTAGAATTTAAAAATCTACCTCACACTTTAGAAGAGCAGGGTCCATCTTTTTTTTTGATCAATCCATCACTTACTAAGAGAAATGTGTTTTAAAACTTCACCACAAGTTCACGTTTGGGAATTTGTTTTCTTTCTTTGGTAATTTTGCCAGTTTTGCTTTACATATTTGAGGCTATGTAAATTTAAGCTATATTTTTATAATTCTGTCAATTATGTACTGAGAGATCATGTGAAATAAATACAGGTTCATGCTTGTTCTATCATCTTGGT
Organism: Physeter macrocephalus; assembly: GCF_002837175.3. Classification (NCBI taxonomy): domain Eukaryota; kingdom Metazoa; phylum Chordata; class Mammalia; order Artiodactyla; family Physeteridae; genus Physeter; species Physeter macrocephalus. The sequence continues at coordinate 47,533,279 of NC_041229.1, forward strand.
AAATTATTCATCTGATCATTACATAAATATCTTCTTTAGCAATAACGATCCTTGCCTTAGAGTCTATTTTGGCCGATATCAATATAACTATTCAAGTTCTTTGGTTAGCTTTTTCATGATACATCTTTTCCACACTTTGGCAGCCAGCTTTTTCTTCATTGTCATACTTTAGGTATGTCTATTATAAGTAACATGTAGTTGGATTTTTAAAATCCAACATGAGAATCTCTTTTAAGTAACTGATTATTTTATTTACATTTATTGCAGCTTCCCAAATATTTGGAATTATTTCTGCCACCTTGTTTGTTTTTTATGTACTGTACTTATTTTCCTATGCTTTTGTTTATTTTCTTTCTTGATTTGTATTAGATTGATCAAGTTTTCTTTATTCTTTCTTCCTTGTACTGGTTTAGAAGTTGTAACTTCCATTTGTATTCTTTTAAAAGTCATCCTTGCTGTTCTTAGATTAGAAGAAACAGTATTGTTAAGATGACCTTACTACCCGAGGCAGTCTACAGGTCCAATATAACCCCTATCAGATTGTCAATGGTATTTTTCACAGAACGGGAACAGAAAATTTGAAAATTTGTATGGAAACACAAAAGACCCTGAGAGCCAAAATAATCTTGAGAAGGAAGAATGGAACTGGAGGAATCACACTCCCTGATTTCAGGCTATACTGGAAAGCTATAGTAATCAAAAAAATATTGTACTGGTACAAAAATAGACACATAAATCAATGGAACAGGATAGAAAGCCCAGAAATAAAACCATGTACTTATGGCCAATTAATCTACAACAAAGGAAGCAAGAATATACAATGGAGAAAAGATAGTCTCTTCAGTAAGTGGTGCTGGGAAAACTGGATAGCTACATGTAAAAGAATGAAATTAGCTAACACCATATACAAAAATAAACTCAAAGTGGATTAAAGACCTAAATGTAAGACTGGATACTATTAAACTCCTGGAAGAAAACATAAGCAGGACACACTTTGACATAATTGCAGCAATATTTTTTTGGATTTGTCTCCTAGAGTAATGGAAATAAAAACAAATAAATGGGACCTAATTAAACTTAAAAGTTTTTGCACAGCAAAGGAAACCATAGACAAAATGAAAAGACAACCTACAGAGTGGGAGAAAATATTTGCAAACAGTGTGATCGACAAGGGATTAATTTACAAAATATACAAACAGCTCATATAGATTAATATCAAAAACCAAACAATCCAATCAAAAAATGGGAAGAAGACCTAAATAGACCCTTCTCCAAAGAAGACATATGATGGCCAACAGGTACATGAAAAGATGCTCAATGTTGGGGAGATGCAAATCAAAACTTCAGTGAGATATCACCTCACACTTGTTAGGATGGCTATTATCAAAAAGACTAGAAATAACAAGTGTTGGTGAGGATGTAGAGAAAAGGGAACCCTTGTGTACTATTGGGATTGTAAATTGGTGCAGCCATGATGGAAAACAGTATGGAAGTTCCTTTAAAAACTAAAAATAGAGTTGCCATATATGATCCTGCAATCCCACTCCTGGGCATATATCCAGAGAAAACTCTAATTCAAAAAGGTACATGCACCCCAATGTTCCTAGCAGCACTATTTACTGTACCCAAGACATGGAAGCAACCTAAATGTGCATTGACAGATGAATGGATAAAGAAGACATGATATATGTATATACAATGGAATGTTACTCAGCCATAAAAAAGAATGAAATAATACCATTTTCAGCAACACGGACAGACCTAGAGATTATTATATAAGTGAAGTAAGTTGGGCAAATATATGATATCACTTATATGTGAAATCTAAAAAAATGATACAAATGAACTTATATAAAAAACAGAAATAGACTCACAGACATAGAAAACAACCTTATGGTTACCAAAGGGGATAGTAGGCAGGGGGCAAAGGAAAGATAAATTAGGAGTTTGGGATTAAGAGATACGTACTACTATATATAAAATAGATAAAACAACAAGGACCTACTGTATAGCACAGGGAACTATATTCAATATCTTGTATTAACCTATAATGGAAAAGAATCTGAAAAATCTTATATATTATAAATATATTATATATATATTTGTATATATATATATAAAATCTGAATCACTTTACTGTTTACCTGAAACTAACACATTGTAAATTAACTATACGTCAATTAAAAAATGGCTAAAAAAGGTCATCCTTAATTTTTTTTTCAATTTTTAAAATTCCAGTTTTATTGAGATAAAACTGACATATAGCACTCCATAAGTTTTAGGTGTACAGCATGATGATTCAACTTACGTACATCATGAAATGATTATCACAGTGGTTTAGTGAATGTTCATCATCTCATATAGATACAAAATTGAAGAAATAGGAAAATTTTTTTTGTGATGAGAACTCTCAGGATTTACTCTCAACAACTTTTATATGTAACATACAGCGGTGTTAATTATATTTATCATGTTGTACATTACATCACCAGTACATCTTTTTTTTTTTTTTTAACTTGAATGACAGAAATTTATTTTCTCATATTATGGAGGCTAGAAATCCAACATTGGGTGTTGGCAGGGTTGGTTTCTTCTGAGGCCTCTCTGTTTGGCTTGTAGATGGCCATCTTCTCCCTGTGTCTTCACATGGTCCTCCCTTTAAGCATGTCAGTGTCCTAAACTCTTAACTCTGTTTCTTTTAAGGACACCAGTCATATTGCATGGGGGCCTACCTTAATGACCTCATTTTAACTTAATTACCCCCCTTAAAGACCCTATGTCCAAATACAGTCTGATTCTGGGGTGCTGAGGATTAGTTGAGCATATGAATTTTACAGGGACAAAGTCAGTCCATAAGAATAGGCTATATAAAATTCTATAATTATGTTTATCTCTACAGCTAAAACACTATACCACTCAATTATTGTCCAAAGGTCTTTTGCTACCTTGTTTTTCTTTCTTTTCTTTTTTTTTAAACACCTTTATTAGAGTATAATTTCTTTACAATGGTGTGTTAGTTCCTGCTTTATAACAAAGTGAATCAGCTATACATATACATATATCTCCATATCTCCTCCCTGTTGTGTCTCCCTCCCACCCTTCCTATCCCACCCCTCCAGGTGGTCACAAAGCACCAAGCTGATCTCCCTGTGCTCTGTGGCTGCTTTCCATCTGTTTTACATTTGGTAATATATATAAGTCCATGCCACTCTCTCACTTCCTCCCAGCTTACCTTTCCCCCTCCCCGTGTCCTCAAGTCCATTGTCTACGTCTGCATCTTTATTCCTGTCCTGCCCCTAGGTTCTTCAGAACCACTTTTTTTTTTTTTTAGATTCCATATATATCTGTTAGCATATGGTATTTATTTTTCTCTTTCTGACTTACTTCACTCTGTATGACAGTCTCTAGGTCCATCCAACTCACTGCAAATAACTCAATTTCGTTTCTTTTTATACCTGATTAATATTCCACTGTATATATGTGCCACATCTTCTTTATCCATTCATCTGTTAATGGACACTTAGGTTGCTTCCATGTCCTGCCTATTGTAAACAGAGCTGCAGTGAACATTGTAGTATATGACTCTTTTTGAATTATGGTTCTCTCAGGGTATATGCTCAGTAGTGGGATTGCTGAGTTGTGTGGTAGTTCTATTTGTAGTTTTTTAAGGAACCTCCATATTGTTCTCCA
>NC_041229.1:47537519-47576609 GCF_002837175.3 Physeter macrocephalus
TGTCAGAGTGTTCTGCCTATGTTTTCCTCTAAGAGTTTTATAGTGTCCAGTCTTAAATTTAGGTCTCTAATCCATTTTGAGTTTATTTTTGTGTATGGTGTTAAGGAGTGTTCTAATTTCATTCTTTTACATGTAGCTGTCCAGTTTTCCCAGCACCACTTATTGAAGAGACTGTCTATTCTCCATTGTATATCCTTGCCTCCTGTCATAGATTAGTTGAGCATATGTGCCAAGGTTTATCTCTGGACTTTCTATCCTGTTCCATTGATCTATTTTTCTGTTTTTGTGCCAGTACTATATTGTCTTGATTACTGTAGCTTTATAATATAGTCTCAAGTCAGGGAGGCTGATTCTTCCAGCTCCAGTTTTTTCCCTCAATACTGCTTTGGCTATTCAGGGTCTTTTGTGTCTCCATACAAATTTTAAGATTTTTTTGTTCTAGTTCTGTAAAAAATGCCACTGGTAATTTGGTAGGGATTGCACTGAATCTGTAGATTTTTGGGGTAGTATAGTATAAATGGGATTGTTTCCTTAATTTCTCTTTCTGATCTTTCGTTGTTAGTGTATAGGAATGCAAGAGATTTCTGTGCATTAATTTTGTATACTGCAACTTTACCAAATTCACTGATTAGCTCTAGTAGTTTTCTGATGGCATCTTTAGGATTCTCTATGTATAGTATCATGTCATCTGCAAACAGTGATAGTTTTATTCTTTTCCAATTTGTATTCCTTTTATTTGTTTTTCTTTTCTGATTACCATGGCTAGGACTTACAAAACTATGTTGAATAATAGTGGCGAGAGTGGACGTCCTTGTCTTATTCCTGATATTAGAGAAAATGCTTTCAGTTTTTCACCATTGAGAATGATGTTTGCTATGGGTTTGTCATATATGGCCTTTATTATGTTGAGGTAGGTTCCCTTTATGCCCACTTTCTGGAGAGTTTTTATCATAAATGTGTGTTGAATTTTGTCAAAAGCTTTTTCTGCATCTGTTGAGATGATCATATGGTTTTTCTTCTTCAATTTGTTAATATGCTGTATCACTTTGATTTATTTGCATATATTGAAGAATCCTTGCATTCCTGGGAGAAACCCCACTTGATCATGGTTTATGATACTTATAATGTGCTGTTGGATTCTCTTTGGTGGTAATTTGTTGAGGATTTTTGCATCTGTGTTCATCAGTGATATTGGCCTGTAGTTTTCTTTTTTGTGACACCTTTGTCTGGTTTTGGTATCAGGGTGATGGTGGCCTCGTAGAATGAGTTTGGGAGTGTTCCTCCCTCTTCTTCCTGGTTCAGTCTTGGAAGGTTGTGCTTTTCTAAGAATTTGCCCATTTCTTCCAGGTTGTCCATTTTATTGAAATATAGCTGCTTGTAGTAATCTCTCATGATCCTTTGTATTTCTGCAGTGACAGTTGTTACTTCTCCTTTTCCATTTCTAATTCTATTGATTTGAGTCTTCTTGCTTTTTTTCTTGATGAGTCTGGCTAATGGTTTATCAATTTTGTTTATCTTCTCAAAGAACCAGCTTTTAGTTTTATTGATCTTTGCTATCATTTCCTTTATTTCTTTTTCATTTATTTCTGATCTGATTTTTGTGTTTTCTTTCTTTCTGCTAACTTTGGGGTTTTTTTTTTTCCTTCTTTCTCTAATTGCTTTAGGTGTAAGATTAGGTTGTTAATTTGAGACTTTTTTTGTTTCTTGAGGTAAGATTGTATTGCTATAAACTTCCCTCTTAGAAGTGCTTTTGCTGCATCCCATAGGTTTTGGGTCATTGTGTTTTCATTGTCATTTATTGCTAGGTATTTTTTGATTTCTTCAGTGATCTCTTGGTTATTAAGTAGTGTATTGTTTAGCCTCCATGTGTTTGTATTTTTTACATATTTTTTTTGTAATTGATATCTAGTCTCATAGTGTTGTGGTCGGAAATGTTGTTTATTTGAGATTTTTCTTGTTTCTTGAGGTAGGATTGTATTGCTATAAACTTCCCTCTTAGAACTGCTTTTGCTGCGTCCCATAGGTTTTAGGTCGTCGTGTTTTCATTGTCATTTATTGCTAGGTATTTTTTAATTTCCTCTTTGATTTCTTCAGTGATTTCTTGGTTATTAAGTGGTGTGTTGTTTAGCTTCCAGGTGTTTGTGTTTTTTACGATTTTTTTCCCTGTAATTGATTTCTAATCTCGTAGCATTGTGATCAGAAAAGATGCTTGGTATGATTTCCGTTTTCTGAAATTTAACATGGTGTGATTTGTGACCCAAGATATGATCTATCCTGGATAATGTCCCATGAGCACTTCAGAAGAAGGTGTATTCTGTTGTTTTTGGGTGGAATGTCCTATAAATATCAATTAAGTCCATCTTGTTTAACGTGTCAGTTAAAGATTGTGTTTCCTTATTTATTTTCATTTTGGATGATCTGTTCATTGGGGAAAGTGGGGTGTTAAATTCCCCTAGTATTATTGTGTTACTGTCGATTTCCTCTTTTATAGCTGTTAGGAGCACCTCAATACATAAGGAAACTGCTATGTTGGGTGCCTATATATTTATAATTGTTATATCTTCTTCTTGGGTTGATCCCTTGATGATTATGTAGTGTCCTTCCTTGTCCCTTGTAACATTCTTTATTTTAAAGTCTGTTTTATCTGATATGAGTATTGCTACTGCAGCTTTCTTTTGATTTCCATTTGCATGGAATATCTTTTTCCATCCCCTCACTTTCAGTCTGTATGTGTCCCTAGGTCTGCAGTGGGTCTCTTGTAGACAGCATATATATGGTTCTTGTTTTTGTATCCATTAATCCAGTCTGTGTATTTTGGTGGGAGCATTTAACCCATTTACATGTAAGGTAATTATTGATATGTATGTTTCTATTACCATTTTGTTAATGGTTTTGGGTTTGTTATTGTAGGTGTTTTTCTTCTCTTGTGTTTACTGCCTAGAGAAGTTCCTTTAGCATTTGTTGTAAAGCTGGTTTGGTGGTGCTGAATTCTCTTAGCTTTTGCTTGTCTGTAAACGTTGTAATTTCTCCATGGAATCTGAATGAGATCCTTGCTGGGTAGAGTAATCTTCATTGCAGGTTTTTCCCTTTCATTACTTTAAATATGTCCTGCCACTCTGTTCTGGCTTGCAGAGTTTCTGCTGAAAGATCAGCTGTTAACCTTATGGGCATTCCCTTGTATGTTTTTGTTGTTTTTCCTTTGTTGCTTTTAATATTTTTGCTTGTGTTTAATTTTTGATAGTTTGATTTATATGTTTCTTGGCGTGTTTCTCCTTGGATTTATCCTGTATGGGACTCCCTATGCTTTCTGGTGTTGATTATTTCTTTTCCCATATTAGGGAAGTTTTCAACTATTATCTATTCAAATATTTTCTCAGTCCCTTTCTTTTTCTCTTCTTCTTCTGGGGCCCCTATAATTCGAATGTTGGTGTCTTTAATGTTGTCCCAGAGGTGTCTAAGACTGTCCTCAATTATTTTCATTCTTTTTTGTTTATTCTGCTCTGCAGTTGTTATTTCCACTCTTTTATCTTCCAGGTCACTTATCCATTTTTGTGCCTCAGTTATTCTGCTATTGATTCCTTCTAGAGAATTTTTAATTTCATTTATTGTGTTGGTCATCATTGTTTGTTTAGTTCTTCTAGGTCCTTGTTAAACGTTTCTTGTATTCTTTCTGTTTTCAAGATTTTGGATCATATTTCCTATTATTACTCTGAATACTTTGTCAGGTAGACTGCCTATTTCCTCTTCATTTGTTTGGTCTTGTAGGTTTTTACCTTGCTCCTTCATCTGCTCTGTGTTTCTCTGTCTTCTCATTTTGCTTAACTTACTGTGTTTGGGGTCTTCTTTTCTCTGGCTGCTGGTTCATCCTTCCCATTGTTTTTGGTGTCTGCCCCCAGTGGCTAAGGTTGGTTCAGTGGGTTGTGTAGGCTTCCTGGTGGAGGGGATTGGTGCCTGTGTTCCGGTGGATGAGGCTGGATCTTGTCTTACTGCTGGGCAGGACCACGTCCATTGGTGTGTTTTGGGGTGTCTGTGAACTCATGATTTTAGGCAGCCTCTCTGCTAATGGGTGGGGTTGTGTTCCTGTCTTGCTAGTTGTTTGTCATGGGGTGTCCAGCACTGTAACTTGCTGGTCTTTGTGTGGATTTGGGTCTTAGCATTGAGATGGAGATCTCTGGGAGAGCTTTTGCCATTTGCTATTACGTGGAGCTGGGAGGGCTCTGGTGGACCAGTGTCCTGAACTCTGTTCTCCCACCTCAGAGGCACAGGCCTGACACCCAGCTGGAGCACCAGAGCCCTGTCAGCCACGTGGCTGAGAGGAAAAGGGAGAAAAAAATAAATCAATAAGTAAAATAAAAAGAAATAAAGTTATTTTATTTTATTTTACTTTATTTTTTATTTATTTATTTTTTTGGTGGTATGCGGGCCTCCCTCTGTTGCGGCCTCTCCCGTTGCGGAGCACAGGCTCCGGACGCGCAGGCCCAGCGGCCATGGCTCATGGGCCCAGCCGCTCTGCGGCATGTGGGATCCTCCCAGACCGGGGCACGAACCTGGTTCCCCTGCATCGGCAGGCGGACGCGCAACCACTGCGCCACCAGGGAAGCCCCTAAAGTTATTTTAAAAAATTAAAAAACATTAAAAAATTAAAAAGTAATAAGAAAAAAGAAGGAAAGAAAGAAGAGAGCCACCAAACCAAAAAACAATCCCAGTAATGTTAAGAAGTGCTAAAAACTATACTTAAAAAAACCCCGAAAACCCCAGACAGACAGAACCCAAGGGACAAATTGTAAAAGCAGAGCTATGCGGACAAAATCACACAAAGAAGCATACACACTCACAAAAAGAGAAAAAGGAAAAAAATCTATCTATCTATCTATATATAAAAAAGAGCAGCCAAATCAATAAACAAATCTACCAATGATAATAATTTGAAATACTAAACTACGATAAACATAAAACCAGAAACCAGTCAGTCGCATACAGCAAACCCCATGTCTACAGTGGCTCCCAAAGTCCACCGTCTCCATTTTGGGATGAATTGTTGTCTATTCAGGTATTCCGCAGTTGCAGGGTATATCAAGTTGATTGTGGAGAGTTAATCTGCTGGTCCTGAGGCTGCTGGGAAAGATTTCCCTTTCTCTTTTTTGTTCAAACAGCTCCTGGGTTTCAGCTTTGGGTTTGGCCCCGCCTCTGTGTGTAGGTTCCCTGAGGGCGTCTCTTCCTGCCTAGACAGAATGAGGTTAAAGGAGGAGCTGATTAGGGGGCTCTGGCTCACTCAGGCTGGGAGGAGGGAGTGGTATGGAATGCAGGGCGAGCCTGCGGAGGCAGTGGATGCATGACGTTGCCACAGCCTGAGGCGTGCCGTGTGTTTCCTTGGGAAGTTTTCCCTGGATCGTGGGACCCTGGTAGTAGCGGGCTGCACAGGCTGTCCAGAGGGGAGGTGTGGATAGTGACCTGTGCTTGCACACAGGCTTCTTGGTGGCTGCAGCAGCAGGTTTAGCATTTTATGCCCATCTCTGGTGTCCATGCTGATAGCCGTGGCTCACGTCCGTCTCTGGAGCTCGTTTAGGCAGTTTTCTGAATCCCCTCTCCTCGCACACCCCAAAACAGTGGTCTCTTGCTACTTAGGCAGGTCCAGACTTTTCCCCAGATTCCCCCCTGGGTAGCTGTGGCACTCTAGCCCCCTTTAGGCTGTGTTCATGCAGCCAGCCCCAGTCCTCTCCCTGGGATCTGACCTCCGAAGCCACAGCCTCAGCTCCTAGGCCCCCCTGCCCCGCCCCGGTGGGTGAGCAGACAAGCCTCTCAGGCTGGTGAGTGCTGGTCGGCAGCAATCTTCTGTGCCGGAATCTCCCCGCTTTGCCCTCTGCACCCCTGTTGCTGCATCTCCCTTCATGGTTCCGAAGCTCCTCCCCCCATCTCGCCAGTGAAGGGGCTTCCTAGTATATGGAAACTTTTCCTCCTTCACAGCTCCCTCCCTGAGGTGCAGGTCCTGTCCTTATTCTTTTGTCTCTGTTTTTTCTTTTTTCTTTTGCCCTACCCAGTTACGTGGGGAGTTTCTTGCCTTTTGGGAAGTCTGAAGTCTTCTTCCAGTGTTCAGTAGGTGTTCTGTAGGAGTTTTTCCACATGTAGATGTATTTCTGATGTATTTGTGGGGAGGAAGGTGATCTCCACGTCTTACTCCTCTGACATCTTGGAGGTCTCCCCGCAGTAGTACTTCTTTATCTTTTAACTGGAAGTTTATAGTCATCCTTAATTTTTAACGTTTTTTTTTGACTCAATAAACTCTAAATTCAGCCAACATCTCTACCCTTTTTTCTGAATTATAGAATACTTTATCTTTTTGATTTCTTCTTTCATATATTTTCTTATTATTATTTTTACCTTAGTTTTTAAGCCCTTAAAAAGTGGTCATTATTTTAATAATTTGCTCTTACAGTCAGTGCTTTTTCAAATTTACTCACGTTTACTAACTTATTTCTTCATGCTGGCCTCTCTTTTCTTCAGTTTATTTCTTCATTAAGTACTTTCTTTAAGAGTTATTGTAGCAAGTGTACACTAATGGAAAACATTCCCTTTGCTTGTTTAACACTGTTTGAATCTGTTTTTCTTTCTTTCTGCACCCTCAAATCATATAAATTGGCACAAAATTCAGGATTGATAAGTATTTTCCCTCATTTTGTATGTATTAAATCATCTAGTATCTATTTTTGCTCTTAGGAAGCCATGTTATAGTTCATGGTAGATAATTTTTTTTTTTTTATCTAAGGTTGCTTTTTAAAAACTTTTTGTTATTGGTGATTACGGTTTATCTATTTATGCATTTTTATTTTTGTCTGCTTAATCAACATGAAAAAAATCATGTTTTTCATCAGCTATTGAAAATTTTTTATCTTCAGCTCATTGAGTACCACCCCTCCCATGTTGTTGCTATATGCTTTCTTGTACTTCTCCTAGACATGTGTTGGCCTTGATCATTCTAATCTTCATATCTCTTAACTTTTCTTTGTTCCTTTTAATCTCTTTATCTCTCTATATTCCATTCTGGATAAGAATCTTATATCTGTTTTTTTTCCCCCCCTCTTCATTAGTGCTTCTGTGAATGTTGTCTAATCAGTTTTCTGACCAAATCCATTGAGTTCATTCAGTTAATTTTAATGATGCATATTCTTCATAATTAAATTTCTCTTTGATTCTTTTTCAAATTTCCCTATGGTTTTCTTTTTTTTTCCCCAGATATATATATATTTTCACAGTATGATAATATACTTAACATCATTTCTCACAGCAAGGATACACATGGTGCCTGACCATGCAAATATTCCTGATAAATATTATCAAGTAGTCATACCTAGCAAAAGTCTATATTGATTTTGAATTCAAAGTTTATAAGTAGAATTGGACAAGATTACAAAGCTATTTTCATTGAACTCTTAGGAATCCTAAAACCATCTTTTAAAAAAGTCATTACTAAAATTCATGTTGAAATAGTAAAATGATTCTACTAGGAAACTATGTCCTTTATTGATAAGTATTTGAAATAAGTCCTGTGTTTTTCTTCATGCTGTCCTGTTTCTTCCTTATGGTTTTATAACTTCTGTTATCTCTTTAATCAATTTAAATTCTGTTATTTTAAAGTCTATTTCAGATTGTTCTCTTTTCTCAGGTTCCTGGGGTGCTCATCCTTCAGTTTGTTGTGTCTGCTGTCTTTCAGGGTGGATTATTTTCCCGTGTGTTTTGTGAATTTAGATGTTAAATGATAAGTTTTAAAATCTATGTTTATACTATCCTGAATGTAAACATGAGTTTTCTGGAGCAGAGATCAAAGCTATTATTTCTTTTTTTCTTATTTCTTTATTTCAGTGCTATTATCTCTTTTATCAGTAACTGCATTTGTTCTCCTTGCCCCACTTCTTTCCTCCTTCTAGGCTGAGGTGATGAGAGCCAAAGTCACTCTACATGTACTGAAGTCTGTACTGCAGGAGAGAAACTCTTTAGTTACAATTCTTGTTGTTTATATAGGATGGTTTAAATAGCTGTCACACTCCCTTCCAGAGAGAGGGTGAGAAACCCAATCTCTCTAATGTAAATAAGAAGAAAAGAAAGAGAAAGGGAAGGTTTCTGGGTTCTTACCCTTTGGAATGTAAATACATGTCTCCAGGGAGAAGATAAGACTACTTACTGTCTCTGGGCTTACAAGGCCTAGAATATCTCTATGTCTCATCCCCCTATGAAAGCTAAACACATACTCCCAGGAAGGTAAATCTCTCAGAAGTTTTCTCACTATTCAGTCATCATTTAACTTCTAAGACGTGTTATCTAACTCAGAATCCAGTAAAATTTGCTCAGAAAGCCCTAACCATGTAGAAACATGAAAATACTCATTTCCTGGCAATAACATCTTCAGTGAAACTCTTTTTTTTCGCTCCTATGGGAATCCCACGTGGCCTAGCTTATAAGAATTTTTATCCAAAATTGTTTTGCTTTTGCTTCTTCCAGGTACCCCAGGGATATCACTGGGCCAGGATATATATATATATATATATATTTTTTTTTTTTTTTTAAAGTTAAGTTATTGGATTGGGATTTCTGTTAATAAACAGGCAGTTTAATTCGGTTTCCATACCTTTGTAATTTCACATCTGAGACACTTTACCTACCTTGTGGATATCTGGGGAGAAAATGTTCCAAACAGAAGGAATAGTAAAGGCAAAACTTGGGAGTGTTAGAAGGACCGTGTGGCTGGAGGGAGGGTGGGTGAACGACGGGCAAAATGGCAAGAATGAAGTTAGAGAGGTAGTGGGAAGGTAGCTGGAGCTTGTAGTGCTTTGGATTTTATGCCAAGTGATATGGGAAGCCACTGGATGGCTTGGAGCAGAGAAGGGGCATGATCTGACTTTTGATTTAAATGGGTCTCTTTCACCGTTGTGTTAAAAATGGGTTATATAGATGGATAACTGGTAGGATTATCATGTTCAGTACCGATTCCCTTCAGCCTGTAAGAGAGAAGTTGACTTCTTTTAGAGCTCCATGGAAACCAAATACTTAAGGCAATCAATCCTGGTAGAATGCTTTAGTGGCAAAAATAGGTCACTAGCCTGCCACATCATATAATAGCAGCTACAAGCCTTATACCCTAACTCCTACAGGAGAGGCTGCTGTCGCCTAACTGAAGAATGCCAGTGTTGATGGAAGAGGGTTGAAGGCCAAGTTTCTGCCATGACATAATTACTATATTTGGATCCCTCTGTGATCATACCAGGGTAGAGATTGGTGCCTTCCTAATCAGGTACCTTAAAAGTTCTACAACCCAATGGCTAGAGTTTGATGTCCAGTCCTGTTAGATCCTTGTTTGTTACCTCAGAATTCAATGGGCAAAGAGGAACTCATGCTAATGCACATGCTTGTTTCTTTTACTATAAATTTCCTGAAGTAAAAGCTGTTCCAGAAGGCCTGGTGTTTGATTGTTTGCTCTTGTTTTCATGACAAAGACTCAAAGGGTGGGATAGGGGTGGAGTATGGGTAGGAGCAGGGAGAGCAATAAAGTAGCTATTGAAATTACTCAGGTGAGAGATGATGGCTTCTTTTACCAAGATGGTGGGGTAGAGGTGGTGAGAAGCAGTCATATTTGAGCTATATTTAGAAGGAAGAGCTGTTAGGATTTGCTGATGGAATGAAAGTGAGAGAAAGAGAAGAGTTATAATAATTTCATGGTTCTTGTTTTGCCCAGTTGGAGGAAGCAAGTTTCCATTTATTGAGGTGGGAAGAGTATGCACACTCAATAAATGTATATTGAATGAAGTAATAAAGGGAAATGAATAGAAGATTGAAAAATGTGTATAAACATAAGATCCTGTACCATCAATATGTTGTTGGTAACTAAACTAAAAGCTTAAAAAGAAGGCAGGGTCTATTTCATTCACCACTGTATATCTAGCAATGAATATAGTACTTGTATATAATGCAGTCTATCTATATCTGTCTTTCTGTCTGTATCTCTGTCTCTGTGTCTGTCTGTCTCTGTGTATATATGTATATGTATTTTGAATAAATGGATGAATGTAGGAATGAAGAGATGGATGGATGTGACTGACATGCTTTGCTCTTTAGGCGCTGCAGAAATGTCACAGCGAATACTGATTGTATTGTCTTGATACCAACATAAGTCCTTTTTTGGTTTGGGAGAGGCTTATGTTTTGTCCTTGTACTTGTGCTTATGGTCTTAGCACAACATTATAACTCAATGAGGTTAATTTTTCAATATTCAGTACAGCAAATATTTTCTGTCCAGAGGAACTTTATTGTGCAAATACTACAGAAAACTACAAATTATCACTCTGTTTTTGTCTTCCCCTGATAATAATAATCCTTTATCCTTAAAAAAAATTGCTTAGCATTTAAGAGTACATTCACAATTGTATGAGACATGCAGGATGGGTGTTATTAATAGTTATTTTAGTTAATAGAGATCTGAGATCAGAAGTATCTTACTCTAGGTCACAGAACTAGTAAGCTATGATGCCATGATTTAAATTGAGTTTATTCAGCTAAACAATTCTGCCTCTTAACCAGCTGTAGCGGTGGTAGCGTTGGTATCTGAAACTAGGTACTTTGTGTTGGGCACAAGAGAGCTGTGACCTACCCAGGCAGGTGATATAGCAAGCAGAGGACAGAGGTGTGAATCCTGGCCTAAAATTTCTTTAGCAAGTTATTTTATTCACTTCTCTAAGACTCAATTTATTCATCTGAAAAATGGGTACAAATCTACTTTCTCAAGGGTTTCTCTGAGAATTGAATAAGATAGTGTATTAAATACATAGTATAGTACTTGCCTTACAGTACATACCAAGCTAATAGTACCTGACATTATTATTATATGCTCAAGCCCTCTCCATTGTCACTCTCTGTCTCTAGTACCATCAGTACCAATATCTGGGGGTGATTTTTGTTTTCTTTTTTATCTGCTCCATACATACCTCATTTCTGTATCTTCCTTTTCTCTGTCCTTAACCTTGCATGGTATATTAATCTACTGTGAATCTTCTGCTGTTTTCTATTTCTATAGACATTATCTTTTTTTTTTTTTTTTTTTTTTTGCGGGCCTCTCACTGTTGTGGCCTCTCCCGTTGCGGAGTACAGGCTCCGGACACGCAGGCTCAGCGGCCATGGCTCACGGGCCTAGCCGCTCCACAGCATGTGGGATCTTCCCGGACCGGGGCACGAACCTGTGTCCCCTGCATCGGCAGGCAGACTCTCAACCACTGCGCCACCAGGGAAGCACTAGACATTATCTATTAATGACACATCAAAATTCTGAGGGATGTTCAAGAAAAACACAGTATTGCCTAATTTTCTCCTGACTGAATTTTCATTTTTTACCAGTTTGCAGTTTTTTAAAAAAATTAATTAATTTATTTATTTATATGCACTGGGTCTTTAGTTGCGTCATGAGGTATCTAGTTCCCTGACCAGGGGTCAAACCTGGGACCCCTGCATTGGGAGTGTGGAGTCTTAACCGCTGGACCATCAGTGAAGTCCCCCAGTTTGCTGTTTTTATTGACTGATTAAATTATCAATAGTATGAGTCCCCTGAAACAAAGAATGTATCCAATCTTTGGTGTTCTATAGATCATCTAGATTGTTTTTTTTTTTTGTTTGTTTTTTTTTTTTGTGGTATGCGTGTGGCCTCTCCCGTTGCGGAGCACAGGCTCCGGACGCGCCGGCCCAGCGGCCACGGCTCACGGGCCCAGCCGCTCCGCGGCATGTGGGATCCTCCCGGACCGGGGCGCGAACCCGGTTCCCCTGCATCGGCAGGCGGACGCGCAACCACCGCGCCACCAGGGAAGCCCCCCCATCTAGATTGTTTTTTATTCTTAGCTCCAAAGCATGACCCACTCCAGTCCCAAATTCTGCATGTGGTGAATAGATCTAACTGGGATATTTTCCCCATCAACTTTGGCAATACTGTCCATATCCTTTTAGTTCAGTTCAACAAACATTTATTGAGCTCCTACTGTCGGTTAGAAATTGCATCATCTGCAAGTAGAGACCTCAATATTGTGCTTGAAGAAATAAAAAAAATTCCCCTTCAAAACAAGAAGTCCAGAGGAAAACAAGCCAGACCTGATACAATGATTCCATTATTCCCTCAATTTCCCAGCTTCCTACCATCTTTCCAGTCCACTGTTCACAGCATGTAGCTTTTGTCTTCATGCCTGTCATCTCATGAAGCAAGATAGCTACTATTCCAGGGTCACATGCAAATTGCAGCCTAGAAGTATAAGAAATAAGGGGAAAAAATTGCCAGTATTAAATGAGGAAAACAAAATCTTGTGTCTATTGTTCAGAACAGAATCACAATCACAAAGCTCCTCTGTCTGAAAGGCAGAAAAAAAAAAAACCACCAGGAAAATGGATTTGGGATAGGTAACTGGCAGTATTTGTTACTTCCCTTTTCCACAGTCTAGTAAAGGAGAAAAACAGAAATTATGAAAAGATGTGGTAATATTGACAAATTGATAATAATAGTTGAAATGTAATATGATGGGAACACAAAAAGAGGAGGGGAGGGACTAACTTAACTCTCGGTTCAATTCACCAGCAGTTATTGAATGCTATATTACTCTTGGAGATGCAAAGAAGAGTAAAACAGATTTCTTCATTCTGGGGAGTGTATTAGTCTGCTAGGGCTGCCATAACAAAATACCAGAGACTGGGTGACTTAAATGACAGAAATTTAATTTCTTACATTTCTAGAGACTGAAAGTTCAGGCTTAAGGTGCCAGCAGTGTTGGTGTCTGGTAAAAGCTCTCCTCTTGGGTTGCAGAGAGCTGACTTCTTGCTGTCTGCTCTCATGAACTCTTTGTTCTCAAGGAGGGAGAGAGAAGAAATTCTTTGGTATCTCTTCTTATAAGGATACTTACAGTATCAGATAAGGGCTCCACCCTTATGACCTCATTTAACCTTAATTACTTCCTTAGAAGCCCCATCTCTAAGTAGAGTCCTACTGGGGGTTAGGGCTTCAACTTATGAATTTTGGGAGGGCAGAGACATTCTGTCCAAAGCAGGGAGTTATCACATGCTAGACTGACATGTCCCCTCAGCAGTTTCCATCACCTTTCTGAGGCTGAGTGTGGCTTGGAAAAGCGAGGATAGTAGAGATATTGGAGGTAAAAATCAGAGAATATTTTTCCTGGTCTAAGTAAACACAATAAAACCATTAAAAAATAGCTGAGTCCCTCTCATCTCTGGCCTCCCTAGTTCCAGATGCTCAAGGACTTTTCTCACTGTCATAGCATTGCTATGATATGGACTCTAAGCATGGCAGCACACTCAGATTTAAGTATAATAGAGATCACCCAGGAAACTGCTAAACTATTTTTTGCCCAATGTCATGTTTTCTTTTCTTCTCTTTCCTTGTAGAAATAAGTTTTGTCACAATTGTCAATAAACCTGAAAGAAGAGAAAAATCTGCTTTTCGTCTCAACTATATTCTTTTTTTCCTCTTCTGTTCATTTCAGCAAGCATCCTGACACATTAAAATGGAGTATATAATAAACTTGAGGCTGAAAAAAGAAACCAAGAGAAGAAAAATGACAGGAAGGGTGTTTTACATCAAATAGAGAGAAATTACCTTAATATATATCTATTCTACAGCCTTTCTGTCTTTATATATGCTGGATTCCCTAGTGTATAAAACTTCTATAGGAACACAAGTTCAACTCAAATAACTGCTGTTTCTATTTGAATAGTAAAGTTTAGGAATAGAAGCTGCTAAAAGAAAAATATATTTGTGGAGGTTCTTTGAAAAATTACCCTTCATTTTCTAGTACAGGTCAACAAATAAGCACCAACAAAATTGAAATCAGAGTAAAAAAAAAAGTGACCCAAACCCAAAACAAATGAAACTATACAGTACCAAATAAAAATTTACCACTAGCAACACCAACAACAAGCCTCACAAATAAAAATAAATTACAAAACCCCCAATTATGTTCTTTGTTTTTAAAAGCAGGAACTTTCAGGACTCTCCATAAAGAGCAGGCAACTAGAACGTCTCTTCGTGATCCTGTGATGGAGAACAATTGTGAAGAAATTAGGGCAGAGACAAGACAGATTGATCAAAATATTGAAAAGTGAAGGCTGATTCTGTAAAATAAGAATATGGGTTATCCAACATGCAAAGGCCCAGAGTGAATTTGTATGGTATAAAAGGAATTATAACCAGGTGTTCTCAGTTTTCATTCAGAACTACATAAAAATCAACAAAATAAAAAAGTAAAATCTAAATGTATTAGGTGCTTACTGTATAACTGATACTGTACTATATACATATTATCTAGTTTAATCTTCACAATAATTCAGTGACAGATTTTTACTCTTCTGATTTAATAAATGTGGATATTGAGGCTAAGAGAAGTTAAGAAGCTTGTAGGAAGTTACAAATAGTAGCAAGTAGGAGTCAGGATCAGGATCCAAAACATGCAAGAGTGATAGAGTATTGTAGTCAGAAGTAGAAGATTTTTTTTTTTTAAGATTTAATTTTATTTATTTATTTTTGGCTGCGTTGGGTCTTTTGTTGCTGTGCGTGGGCTTTCTCTAGTAGTGGCGAACGAGGGCTACTCTTCATCACGGTGCGCGGGCTTCTCATTGCAGTGGCTCCTCTTGTTGCAGAGCATGGGCTTTAGGTGCACGGGCTTCAGTAGTTGCAGCACACGGGCTCAGTAGTTGTGGCTCGTGGGCTGTAGAGAGCAGGCTGTAGAGAGCAGGCTCAGTATTTGTGGCACATGAGCTTAGTTGCTCCACGGCATGTGGAATTTTTCTGGACCAGGGCTTGAACCCATGTCCCCTTCTAACACATTAGAAGATGTTAAAGCTTCAAAGTTGGGGAAAGTTTGGTGTGTTTGTGTATTTGAAAGAAAGCTATTGTGGCTGATATTTAATAACAAGCCTGATGAAGTAGGCAAGGCTAGATAAATAAGACCTTTCTTTTATGCCAAGTGAAGAATTTTTTTATCCTAAGGGCATTAAGAAGCCTTTAAGCAGGAGAGTGACTGATCCAGTTTAATATTTTAAGATTACTCTGGCTGTAGTTGATTGGGTGAGTAGTGGTTACTGGGTGAGTAGTGGTTACTGAGTGAGCAGTGAAATCAGGTATCTGTTGCAGTAGTGTGAAGTAAGAGATGATGGTGACTTAGCCTGGTGATGGAGACAAAGAGAGGTAGATAGATTGAAGATACATATTTTCAGGTAGTATTTATGGGATTTGATAATGAGTTAGCTGTGGGTTAGTGGTGGAAAGGTTGAAGATGTTATCAAGGCTAATGTCTAGACTTCTGGCAAGAGTAACTGGGTTGATGGATGTGTCATTTGCAGATATGGATTAGATAGGAAGATGAAGTCTGAGATGCCTGTGAGAGGTACAGGTGGAGGTGTCATGTAGGTAGTTGCATATGTAGATTTGGAACCTAAAAGATAATTTGGGGTTGGTGATACGTATTTGGAAGCTGTTAATATATAGATACTATTTAAAACAATGAAAGTGATTGAGATTTCCTAGGAAGAGAGTTTAGAGTGAGGAGAGGATTTGGAATAAAATCTCTGAACAGCTCAAATATTTAGAAATATGGAGGAAAAGAAACAGGCAAAGGAGTCATAAAAAGAAAAACAAGAAGAGTAGGAAGGAAACAGAGGTTATGATGTTTTACAGGGGCGTTATATTATGGAAACCAAGATAATAAGAGACGAAAAGAATTCAACTCCTTTGAAAGCTTCTGAAAAGTCAGATAAGACTCATGGAAAACAGTAGATAAATTAGACATTTGTGAAAGTATTTACAGTGACATGATGGAAGTAAAAGCCAGGTTGGAATAGGTTGAAGAGTGAACTGAATTCTATTACCAGCAAAATTGCAGATAAGGTGTTCTGATAAAACCTCTAGTGTAAAATACCTGCAAGTACTAGATAAAGTAGCAACAATAATTTTAAATGCACAAGTGAGCTCACAAGGAAGTAAGGGAAATCCCTGGAGGCCAAAAAAGAAAGGGAGTTGGAAATCAGAGTTGTAGGTGGTTGCTGATATCATGACTAAGGGCATTTGCTGATTTTGGTAAACTTTTAATGACCACAGCAATGCAGGAGAAAAATCCCTGCATTTGCATAGGTGGGAAAGTATCACCGAGAATACACATAAAGCTATGTCTTTTACTTTATGATTAATATGAGGATAGAGTTGAAAAAAATATATCTCCCAGTCAACTAAGGAAGATTACAAGGCAAATTGTCTCCTGGCCTGGACTCTGAGAAGAAATCAATAGAAATATCAAGGCAATATATGCCTTGAGAATTGGTAACTACTCATATCACTTTCAGGTTAGAATCTGTGTCACTTTTGTTGTCCAAGCAATCTAGAACTGAGAAGAAAAAAAAAAAAACTTGATGTAGTTCCAGTTTGATAGCACTCTTAGGTGACTGGCAGAAGCAAATGCATATCATCCTTCACTGAATGCAGCTTCAGTCCAGGCTTGTCCCTCAGAAAATTTTCAATAAAAGATGAATTGAGAATCCAAACTACAAAATAACTGAGAAATAAGTTGCCATGAGTGAGACATAGCAGAAAATATTCCTAAGCTCTTCAGATAATGTTGAAAATGTTTAAATAAAGGACAGACTCTCCAAGAAAGAGACAAATACAATAATAAAGATTCAGCAGGTTAGGAAATACAAAATAGAACTTCTGAAAGTGAAAATTATAATAATTGAAATAAAAAAGCAGATGACATAAGTGAAGATTAGACTAAAGAAAATAAAAGATTAATGAAATAAGTGGAGTTGCAGAAATTATCACAAAGAGACAAAAAACATGACAGAGAGTTTACGAGACGTGAAGGTTAGAAAGAGAAGGTCTGACATGTCTCATTGGAATTCTAGAAGAAAAGACTAGAAAAAATGTGGCAGAAGCACTTTGCAAGACCTGGATAAGAATATTCCAGAATTGATGGAACACCGAATTCTCTGTTTCAGGAAGCACAGGAAATGCCAACCAAGAAAAATAAATAGAAAAGAAGAAAGGATGTAAATTAAGGAGCCAAGAGTCCAATTCAGGAAGTTAGAAAAAGGACAGAATAAACTCAATAAATAAGAAAGAAGGAAATAATAAAGTGGAAAAAATGTTGAAAAAGAAGGCAAACAGAATAAAGATAAGATTAAAGTAAATCAGTTTCTGAGCTGTTAACACAGAGAGGGAGGGAGCAGGGAAGAAAGAGGAAGGGAGGGAGATAAGAAAGGGGAAGGAAAGCAAGCAAGCAAGAAAGAAGAGAGACAATTTAGAAATGAAAAATTCAAACTACTTTAAATGTGTAAGTGCTTGATAAGCTAAAAGGGAAGAAAGGAGCAAGGCTGTGTGTAAATGATTCAAGTATAGATGCTAAGTGGATTTATGGTGTTATTTCCCTGAAAGCAATAAAGTTAAGATAGATTTGGAGTATTGTGTCCTCCAGACCGTTCCCTTATCTGAAGCTATTTGCCTGGGTCCAAAATAGAGGCTTCCTATCTGTATAGAAGTATTTAGATCCTCCAGGCAAGAGTGGGATATTTCATTCTTACTGATATAATTTCAAAAGCAGTCTCTGATCATCTATGATTTTAGAGTACAAAGTTTCTTGGTGAATAAGAAAGCAGTCCTCATTCAAAGAAAGGAGTTGTTATGATCCTTTATAGCTGCATCATTTTCTTGGGAGAAATATTTTTTCCTATTAACCTTGCAGCAGGCTTTATCTGCTTCTCTTATTCCACTGAGGTGAGTGACAGAGCAAATTTGTGGTGTCTGAATTATTATTCTTATTTTTTACTTTCTCACCCCAAATCTAGCCTCAGGGCCTCTGCTCATCATCCAAAATTTCAAGGAGAATTGAGGAAATTCCAGAATATTGAATATAATGTTTTAAAAAAGAAAAGTTTCCACAAACTAGGAAGCTTTATGGTGTTCTTTATCAATATTCTAACTTATATGAGAAATTCATTGATATCCTTTTGTCATAGGTTTTTTAGATTGGTGGATCAGCAAAATTAGTCCTCATCTTTGTAATGTGCTTTCAAGTGTACAAATTGCTTTAATTTTGATTATCTCATTTGTTTCTCACTATGAACTTCTGAATTTTCATATTAGGAATTGAGATTAAGAAAGGCTAAGTAATTGCTCAGGGTCATGTGGCAGATTTATGTCTCTAAGGTCTGATTTGTCTACTGATCCATGCTGCCTTTAAGTTCAAACAATTCCTGGAACTATTTGACATTTGGGAAAACATTTGCCAGGAGCAAGGTTGATATCAATTTGGGATATGATTGTTTTTTGTTTCTCTGTCTCAAAATTGTTCTTCTCCCCTTCCCATTTTTATTGTTATACAGATCTAATTTCAGTTAAATTTCCAAAATGAAAATTCTCAAGCGTTCTCCAACCCGGGGTATTTAACCATGTTCATAATTGTGTTTGGGAAGTTTTAAGCTTCAAATTTTCACATGGGTGTTTAGAGTAATGAGTGAGGGGCCACAAATAAATAATGAATGTTACATTAGTTTTCTAGGGCTGCTGTAACAAATGATACAGACTGGGTGGCTTTAACAACAGAAATTAATTTTCTCACAATTCTGGAGGTTAGAAGTTCAAGATCCAGATGTCATTAGGGTTGGTTTCTTCTGAACCTCTCTCCATGGCTTTCAGATGGCTGTCTTCTCTCTTTGTCTTCAGGTAGTATTTCCTCTGTGTCCTAATCTCCTCTTTTTATAAGGACACTAGTCATATTGGATTAGCGCCCACCCTAGTGACCTCATTTGACTTAAATACTTCTTTAAAGATCCTATCTCCAAAGTCAGATTTTTAAGTACTGGGAGTTAGGACTTAAAAATAAGAATTTTGGGGGGACACAAGTCAGTGCTAACAAGTATATTGTTCATTATTATATTTCTGGAGTCTACCAAAGTTTCTAGAATTTAGTATTTGTTGAATGGAAAAACAGAAAAGTAAATTATCAGGATGAGAGAAGTTTGAAGACTTAAAATGAGAACTGCAAGATTAGTTAGGCAACTAGTCAACTGGATGGCTGATTAGAACTTCTATATAGGGTTAACGGGGATATGAGGAGAAAAAGCGTGAAGTAGCAGAATTTTGATTAATGTATGATTATAAAATTTCTAATGTTATTTTTGAGGCAAGGACATAGTAAACTTAAGGTTTGATGGCAGCCAGGATACTGTCAGTTAGAGGGACTTCTTCCCCCAAAAGGGTGGATAGTTTAAGATGATCTTCCAGCTTTTGGGATAACCATTTCTGACTTCAGCCGTTCACTTTTATATTCCTCCTAATCAGTGTGTAGTCAAAATTTGATCTGTTTTACTTAGCAAAGTCAGATTACCTGAAATAAAACAAAGGGCTAAATTTCTTATATGAATAATTAAATTTAGAATCCAATTTAGTTATGCATAAAAGATTAAGTGGAACAGTTACTGCTGAAAATTACACTACAATTTGACTTTTTATACAATCAGCGCACATTCTGTTGTGTCTTTCTTCTTTCCAAATGATGTAAAATCGCCATGATCATTAATATAAAAGGTTTTGTTAAAATGGCAGAATGTATTTCTTTTCTTTTATATGAAAAAGTGTTTTCTTAAAAGTTTTTTATTTAAAAATAAATTTATATTCTAAATTAAAAAAAAGAATACATTTATGGCAGTGAAAGTACTCTGTATGATACTGTAATGATGGGTATGTCATTATACATTTTTGTTTAAACCCATAGAATGTATAACACCAAGAGTAAACAGTAATGTAAACTATGGACTTTAGGTGATTATGATACGTCAATGTTGATCCTTCAGTTGTAAAAATGTACCACTCTGATGGGGGAATATTGATAATGGGGGGAAGCTATGTATGTGTGGGGGTAAGGGGTACATGGGAAATCCCTGTATCTTTCCCTCACACCCCCCAACTGGTGCCACTGAGGATTATCTTTTCTAACATGGCTCCATCAGGACACAGTGGAGATAGCGTAGACATTAGAGTTAGACTCATCTGGGTTCGCACTGTGGTTTCATCATTTATACTCTATGATCTAGTTAAGTTTTTAAAGCCTTATGAGATTGTAAAATGTGAAAAATACTATTCTATCTTATAGAGTTGGAGTGAGGATTAAATAAGTTGTTTATAAAGTGCCTAGAACATTTACCTAATCAATAGTATTTACTAAATAAATGGAAGCTATTATTATAACTGATTAGTTTTAACCAATTAACTTTTATGAGAATTTCAAAGCAGTATATCTTTATTATGATAAGAATCGTTAATTTTTTAAAGACTGAGCAACATTTTGCAATCTCAAAAGTAAATACGACTAATTTCTTTTAGAAATCTATAACAAAACAAGTTCCTTCAAAGTTAACATTAAATGGCACTATTATTTCCTGTGCTAATTAATAGAGCTTATTTTGTATTTGATCTGTCAACATGATGCGGTAGATTGTACATTTTTCAGAGGCATGTTAACTGTCATACTAGAAATGCCTAGTGAATTTCAAAGATCTTTAAATGTTCTCAAACATTTTGTCTTTAATGTGTCTCACTTTAAAGTAACTCTAAACACTATACCAACACTGTATTTTTCAAACAGATAAATTCAGAATATGATAGTTTGTAAGGTAAATATTTTTCTTTTACTTAAGGGGTAAGGAATTCTTTAAAAAACAAAGCCACAAGTTTTATTGTAAGAAATGGGACGTGTGTGGCTTTGGGCAAATTGTTTATTATCTATGTGCTCATTTGTAGAATGGATATAGTGCACCTATTGCATAGAATCTTTTAAGATACTGAATTCCTCAACAACATGCTATTTAAGATATACCAGGTACAGGGTTTTCTGGGGAAGTTTGTACAGGTTGGTCTATCATTGTTTCGTGCACATTTATACCCTGGATTTCTGTTGTTTTATCTGTTCTTTTCCTTTGTTTATTCTATTTTTGTCTTATTGTTTTAAATTCTGCCTCCTAATCCATTTAATTTTCTCATGAATATATTATTCTTTATATTATATTCTTATATTATATTCTTAATTTATAGCCTTTGAATTTCCTTCTCAATCTTCATTTTGGTTAATTCTCACTATATACTTTTTATTTGTTGTATTTTCTTTATTTTAATATTTTTATCTTTGGTAACTTTATGTTTAAATTTTTATTTCATTGATTTTTTAACATCTTTATTGGGGTATAATTGCTTTACAATGGTGTGTTAGTTTCTGCTTTAAAGTGAATCAGCTATACAGAAGGAGGGTCTATGGCTTCCTATTCTGCCATCTTGCTGATGTCATCCTCCCTTTTCAGCCCTAGTTTTTGAAAAATATTTCTGCTAGGTATAGAATTCTAGGTTGACTTTTTTTAAATGTTAGTATTTTAAAGATTTTGCTGTGCTGTTTTCTGGCTAGCATTATTACCAGTGAGAAGTCTGCTATCATTCTTATTATTTCTCTAGGTATTTCTCTGGCTCCTATTAAGATTTTCTCTTTATTACTGGTTTTAAGCAATTTGATTGTGATGTGGTGTGGGAGTAGTTTTTCTTTACAATGGTGTGTTAGTTTCTGCTTTAAAGTGAATCAGCTATACAGAAGGAGGGTCTATGGCTTCCTATTCTGCCATCTTGCTGATGTCATCCTCCCTTTTCAGCCCTAGTTTTTGAAAAATATTTCTGCTAGGTATAGAATTCTAGGTTGACTTTTTTTAAATGTTAGTATTTTAAAGATTTTGCTGTGCTGTTTTCTGGCTAGCATTATTACCAGTGAGAAGTCTGCTATCATTCTTATTATTTCTCTAGGTATTTCTCTGGCTCCTATTAAGATTTTCTCTTTATTACTGGTTTTAAGCAATTTGATTGTGATGTGGTGTGGGAGTAGTTTTTCTCATGTTTATTTTGCTTGGAGTTTATTGAGCTTCTTTAATCTGGAATTTTAAAAAATTTCAGCTATATTGAGCTATAATTAATGTATACAATTGTAAGATATTTAAAGTGTACATCACAGTGATTTAATATACATACATATACATTGTGAAAGGATTCCCCTCATCTATTTCATTAACATATACATCACTTCACATTTATCTTTTTGTGTGTGAGAACATTTAAGTTTTAGTCTCCTAACAAGTTTCAATTATACAGTACAGTGTTATCAACTAGAGTCACTATGGTTTTCATTAGATCCTCACACCTATTCATCTTATAGCTGAAATTTTGTACCCTTTTACAAACATCTCTCTATTTCTTCACTCCTGGTCCCAGTGGCAGTTCAGAGTTTTTGTCTGTTCTGTCCACACTGGGTTGGGGTGTAGAGCCAATGTGGGTGGAGTGTTTTTGAGCTCATTAAGAACTTGTTATTTGTTTAGTGCAATCCTGTGACACTCCTGAATGCAAGCCCCATTGGCTTTCAGAGCCAGGCAATCTGGGTGCAGATTGCCTGGCTCTCTCAGGTGGCAGCTGCTAAAGCTGGTGTGTCAGATGTGTGTACAAGGTCCTTCCAGAGAGATAACTGTGACTCAGAGCAGACCAAAAGGAGAGGGTATGGGAGGTGTCCACAGTCTTCACTAGTGTTTGGAGAGGATTGCAGTTAGCCTCTAGATGCATGCTAAATTAGAAGCCTGACCTCAGGCAGCATCTTTTAAAGTATGCAAAGAGACCCCTTTTAGGGAAAGACTGGGAGATGGGGGTTTGTGCGTGCTTACTCTGTGCTGAGCCCTGGGGGTATAGCCAGTTTAAGAATTGCTTTTTTGTTTGCTATTGTCTGTGGGACTAGTGAATGGGAGCTTATTGGTTTATCAGAGCCGGGAGATCTGGGGACCCACCCCTTGGGAAGCAGCTGTAAAAGCTGGGGTACAGATGAGTATATTAGCTCCTTCCAGGGAGATACTGGTGACTTGGAGCAGCCTCAAGAGAGAAGGTGGAAAGGTGTGTTCTGGCCTCCCTGGTCTCTGGGGAGAATTGCAGTTAGCCCCTAGATGCAAGTTAAATTGGAATTCTGACCTTCAGGCAGCATTTGTTAAAGTGTGCAAAAATAGACCCCATTTAGGGAAATCTGGAAGATGGGCATTTTTTTTGCCTGCTCCCTCTGCACTGAGCCCTGAGGATAGCTACAGCCAGTGCTCCTACAAATGGTTCATGGAGTTGCTGATAGCCTATTGGCTTTCAGAGCTAGGTGTTTTGAGGGGCCACTCCTCAGATGGAAGTCAAATGTTGGGGCACTGGTGTTGGGTTCAAACCTTTCCCTTCGCTTGTCAGGGAGAAACTGGGATTGTCTTTTTTTTTTTTTTCCAACATCTTTATTGGAGTATAATTGCTGTACAATGGTGTGTTAGCTTCTGCTGTATAACACAGTGAATCAGCCATACGTATAAACATATCACCATATCCCTTCTCTCTTGTGTCTCCCTCCCACCCTCCCTATCCCACCCCTCTAGGTGGTCACAAAGCACCGAGCTGATCTCCCTGTGCTATGCAGCTGCTTCCCACCAGCCATCCATTCTACATTTGGTAGTGTATATATGTCCATGCCACTCTTTCACCTGGTCCCAGCCCACCCTTCCCCTTCCCCGAGTCCTCAAGTTCACTCTCCACGTCTGCGTCTTTACTCCTGTCCTGCCCCTAGGTTCTTCAGAACCATTTTATTTTATTTTTTTAAAAATTCCATATATATATGTTAGCATACGGTATTTGTTTTTCTCTTTCTGACATACTGCACTCTGTATGACAGACTCTAGGTCCATCCACCTCACTACATGATGGCCATTCTGACTGGTGTGAGATGATACCTCATTGTGGTTTTGATTTGTATTTCTCTAATGATTAGTGATGTTGAGCATCCTTTGGTGTGTTTGTGGCAATCTGTATATCTTCTTTGGAGAAATGTCGACTTAGGTCTTCTGCCCATTTTTGGATTGGGTTGTTTGTTTTTTAAATATTGAGCTGCATAAGCAGCTTGTATATTTTGGGGATTAATCCTTTGTCAGTTGCTTAGTTTGCAAATATTTTCTCCCATTCTGAGGGTTGTCTTTTCATCTTGTTTACAGTTTCCTTTGCTGTGCAAAAGCTTTTAAGTTTCATTTGGTACCATTTGTTTATTTTTTATTTTATTTCCGTTTCTCTAGGAGGTGGGTCAAAAAGGTGGGTTTAATACTCTATGATTTAATCATAGAGTATTCTGCCCATGTTTTCCTCTAAAAGTTTTATAGTGTCTGGCCTTACATTTAGGTCTTTAATCCATTTTGACGTTTTTCTTATGTGTGGTGTTAGGAAGTGTTCTAATTTCATTCTTTTACATGTAGCTGTCCAGTTTTCCCAGCACCAGTTAATGAAGAGGCTGTCTTTTCTCCATTGAATATTCTTACCTCCTATATCAATGATAAGGTGACCATATGTGCGTGGGTTATATCTGTGGGCTTTCTATCCTGTTCCAATGATGTATATTTCTGTTTTTGTGCCAGTACCATACTGTCTTGATTACTGTAGCTTTACAGTATAGTCTGAAGTCTGGGAGCCTGATTCCTCCAGCTCCGTTTTGCTTTCTCAAGATTGCTTTGGCTCTTTGGGGTGTTTTGTGTTTCCATACAGATTGTGAAATTTTTTGTTCTAGTTCTGTGAAAAATGCCATTAGTAGTTTGCTAGGGATTGCATTGAATCTGTAAACTGCTTTGGGTAGTGTAGTCATTTTCACAATGTTGATTCCTCCAATCCAAGAAGATGGTATATTTCTCCATCTGTTTGTGTCATCTTTGATTTCTTTCATCAGTGTATTATGGTTTTCTGAGCACAGGTCTTTACCTCCTTAGGTAGGTTTATTCCTAGGTATTTTATTCTTTTTGTTGCAGTGGTAAATGGGAGTGTTTCCTTAATTTCTCTTTCGGATTTTTCATCATTAGTATATAAGAATGCAAGAGACTTCTGTGCATTAATTTTGTATGCTGCTACTTTACCAAATTTTTTGATTAGCTCTAGTAGTTTTCTGGTTCCATCTTTAGAATTCTCTATATATAGTATCATGTCATTTGCAAACAGTGACAGTTTTACTTCTTTTCTGATTTGGATTCCTTTTATTTCTTTTTCTTCTCTGATTGCTGTGGCTGAAACGTCCAAAACTATGTTGAATAATAGTGGGAAGAGTGGGCAACCTTGTCTTGTTCCTGATCTTAGTGGAAATGGTTTCAGTTTTCACCATTGAGAATGATGTTGGCCGTGGGTTTGTCGTATATGGCCTTTATTATGTTGAGGTAAGTTCCCTCTTTGCCTATTTTCTGGACGGTTTTTATCATAAATGGGTGTTGAATTTTGTCAAAATCTGTTTCTGCATCTATTGAGATGATCATATGTGTTTTCTCCTTCAGTTTGTTAATATGGTTTATCACATTGATTGATTTGCATATATTGAAGAATCCTTGCATTCCTGGGATAAACCCCAATTGACCAGGGTGTATGATCCTTTCAATGTGCTATTGTATTCTCTTGCTAGTATTTTGTTGAGGATTTTTGCATCTATGTTCATCAGTGATATTGGTCTGTAGTTTTCTTTCTTTGTGACATCATTGTCTGGTTTTGGTATCAGGGTGATGGTGGCCTCATAGAATGAGTTTGGGTGTGGTCCTCTCTCTGCTATATTTTGGAGAGTTTGAGAGGTTGTGCTTTTCTAAGAATTTGTACATTTCTTCCAGATTGTCCATTTTATTGGCGTATTGTTGCTTGTGGTAGTCTCTCATGATCCTTTGTTTGTATTTCTGCAGTGTCAGTTTTTACTTCTCCTTTTTCATTTCTAATTCCATTGGTTTGAGTCTTTTCCCTTTTTTTCTTGATGAGTCTGGCTAATGGTTTATCAGTTTTGTTTATCTTCTCAAAGAACAAGCTATTAGTTTTATTGATCTTTGCTATCCTTATTTCTGCAGTGTCTGTTGTAACTTCTCCTTTTTCATTTCTAATTCCATTGGTTTGAGTCTTTTCCCTTTTTTTCTTGATGAGTCTGGCTAATGGTTTATCAGTTTTGTTTATCTTCTCAAAGAACAAGCTATTAGTTTTATTGATCTTTGCTATCCTTTCCTTCATTTATTTTTCATTTACTTCTGATCTGATGTTTATGATTTCTTTTCTTCTGCTAACTTTGGGGTTTTTGTTTTGTTTTGTTCTTCTTTCTCTAGTTGCTTTAGGTTTAAGTTTATGTTGTTTATTTGAGATGTTTCTTGTTTCTTGAAATACGGTTGTATTGCTATAAACTTCCCTCTTAGAACTGCTTTTTCCGCATCCCATAGTTTTTGTTTCATCATTTTTTCTTTGTCATTTGTTTCTAGGTATTTTTTGATTTCCTCTTTGATATCTTCAGTGGTTTCTTGGTAATCTAGTAGTGATTATTTAGTCTCCTTTGTATTTTTTACAGTTTTTTACCTGTAATTGATATCTAGTCTCATAGCATTGAGGTTGGAAAAGATACTTGATACGATTTCCATTTCCTTAACTTTACCTAGGCTTGATTTGTGACCCAAGGTATGACCTATCCTGGAGAATGTTCCATGAGCACTTGAGAAGTAAGTGTATTCTGTTGTTTTTTGATGGAATGTCCTGTAAATACCAGTTAAGTCCATTGTGTCTAATATGTCATTTAAAGCTTGTGTTTCCTTATTTATTTTCATTTTGGATGATCTGTCCATTGATGAAAGTGGGGTGTTAAAGTCCCCTATATGATTGTGTTACTGCCGATTTCCCCTTGTATGGCTGTTAGCATTTGCCTTATGTGTTGAGGTGCTCCTATGTCGGGTGCATAATTATTTACAATTGTTGTATCTTCTTCTTGGATTGATCCCTTGATCATTATGTAGTGTCCTTTGTCTTTTGTAATAGTCTTTATTTTAAAGTGTATTTTGTCTGATATGAATATTGCTACTGCAGCTTTCTTTTGATTTCCATTTGCATGGAATATCTTTTTCCATCCCCTCACTTTCAGTCTGTATGTGTCCCTAGGTCTGATGTGGTCTCTTGTAGACAGCATATATACGGGTCTTGTTTTTATATCCATTCATCCAGTCTGTGTATTTCGGTGGGAGCATTTAATCCATTTACATTTAGGGTAATTATCGATATGTATACCATTTTGGATGATCTGTCCATTGATGAAAGTGGGGTGTTAAAGTCCCCTATATGATTGTGTTACTGCCGATTTCCCCTTGTATGGCTGTTAGCATTTGCCTTATGTGTTGAGGTGCTCCTATGTCGGGTGCATAATTATTTACAATTGTTGTATCTTCTTCTTGGATTGATCCCTTGATCATTATGTAGTGTCCTTTGTCTTTTGTAATAGTCTTTATTTTAAAGTGTATTTTGTCTGATATGAATATTGCTACTGCAGCTTTCTTTTGATTTCCATTTGCATGGAATATCTTTTTCCATCCCCTCACTTTCAGTCTGTATGTGTCCCTAGGTCTGATGTGGTCTCATTTGTTGTAAAGCTGGTTTGGTGGTGCTGAATTCTCTTAGCTTTTGCTTGTCTGTAAAGGTTTTAATTTCTCTGTCAAATCTGAATGAGATCCTTGCTGGATACAGTAATCTTGGTTGTAGGTTTTTTCTCTTTCATCACTTTAAATATGGCCTGCCCCCCCTTCTGGCTTGCAGAGTTTCTACTGAAAGCTCAGCTGTTAACCTTATGGGGATTCCCTTGTATGTTATTTGTTGCTTTTCCCTTGCTGCTTTTAATATTTTTTCTTTGTATTTAATTTTTGATAGTTTGATTAATATGTGTCTTGACATGTTTCTGCGTTAATGTATCCTGTATGTGTCTCTCTGCACTTCCTGGTGTTCATTGACTGTTTCCTTTCCCATATTAGGGACGTTTTCAACTATAATCTCTTCAATTATTTTCTCAGTCCCTTTATTTTTCTCTTGTTCTTCTGGGACCCCTATAATTCGAATGTTGGTGTGTTTAATGTTTTCCCGGGGGTCTCTGAGACTGTCCTCAATTCTTTTCATTCTGTTTTCTTTATTCCGGCTCTGTGGTAGTTACTTCCACTCTTTTATCCTCCAGGTCATTTATCGGTTTTTCTGCCTCAGTTATTTTGTTATTGATTCCGTCTAGAGAATTTTTAATTTCATTTATTGTGTTGTTCATCAGTGTTTGTTTGCTCTTTAGTTCTTCTAGTTCATTGTTAAACGTTTCTTGTATTTTCTCCATTCTATTTCCAAGAGTTTGGATCATCTTTACTATCATTACTCTGAACTCTTTGTCAGGTTGACTGCCTATTTGCTCTGCATTTGGTGGATTTTTACCTTGCTCCTTCATCTGCTGTGTCTTTCTCTATCTTCTTATTTTGCTTAACTTACTGTGTTTGGGGTCTCCTTTTTGCAGGCTGCAGGTTTGTCGTTCCCGTTGCTTTTGGTGTCTATCCCCAGTGGCTAAGGTTGCTTCAGTGGGTTGTGTAGGCTTCCTGGTAGAGGGGACTAGTGGCTGTGTTCTGGTGGATGAGGCTGGATCTTGTGTTTCTGGTGGGCAGGACTGCGTCTGGTGGTATGTTTTGGTGTGTCTCTGACCTTATGATTTTAGGCAGCCTCTCTCCTAATGGGTGGGGTTGTGTTCCTGTCTTGCTAGTTGTTTGGCATAAGGTGTCCAGCACTGTAGCTTGCTGGTCTTTGAGTGGAGCTAGCTCTTAGCATTGAGGTGGAGATCTCTGGGACAGCTTTTGCTGCTTGATATTACATGGAGCTGGGAGGGCTCTGGTGGACCAGTGTGCTGAACTCGGCTCTCACACCTCAGAGGCATAGGCCTGACACCCGGCTGGATCACCAAGACCCTGTTAGCCACATGGCTGAGAAGAAAAGGGAGAAAAATAAATAAATAAATAAAATGAAAAGAAATAAAGTTATTCAAATAAAATTTAAAAAATTATTAAAAATTAAAAAAATTAAGAAGTAATTTAATAAAAGAAAAAAGAAAGAAAGAAAGAAGAGAGCCACCAAACCAAAAAACAAAAACACTAATATTAAGAAGTGCTAAAAACTATACTAAAAAAACCCACCACCAACAAAAAATGGACAGACAGAACCCTAGGACAAATGGTAAAAGCAGAGCTATACAGACAAAATCATACAGAGAAGCATACACATACACACTCACAAAAAGAGAAAAAGGAAAAAAAATATATATCTATATATTCAAAAAAAGAAGAGAGCAACCAAATCAATAAGCATATCTACCAATGATGTAACTCAAAATACTAAGCTAAGATAAACATAAAACCAGAAACCAGTCAGTCGCATACAGGAAACCCCATATCTACAGTTGCTCCCAAAGTCCACCGCCTCCATTTTGGGATGATTTGTTGTCTCTTCAGGTATTCCAGAGATGAGGTTCTATCTGTAGACTGACAACTCTTCAGATTTTATTTGTACTAAAGCTCTTCACTGAATTTGCTCATTTAACAAAAGTTTTTGAGCACCTCTATCATGAGGATCAGGTACTATTTTAGGCAAGTAAACAACATACACACAAAATTTCTTGTAGAACTGCATTGTAGTGGGTAAAATGGGCAGTAAAATAAGTAACTAAAGTATATAAAATGTCAGATAGTGATAAGGGCTTTAGAGAATAAAGCAGGGAGAGGGGAGAGAGCGTGCCAGGATGAGAGGAGCATTGCAATTTAAAATAAAATGGCTCAGGAAAGTCTCACTTTTGAAAAGGTAACTTTTGAGCAAAGACCTAAAAGAGAGGAGGCAGTGAACAAGTGAGTATCTGAGAGAAGAATATTCCAATCAAAGAAAATAGCAAATGCAAAAGCCTTACTGTGGTATTTTACTCTGCGTTATCTCTTCAGCTAATGGGTTTGGATCTGAAAATTGGCTCAGGTCTAGAAACTGAGATTTTGACTTTTTATTGGGGAAACCACATTCAGCCTCCTGCTCCTTTTTACTTGCTTTTTGTGATTATGTATGTTGAGCAGCATCCTTATTGGCTGCCCTTTTTGTTTTGCCCTTGTGTACACCATGCTCTATTAACCACCTCCAAAACTCCTAGTGTGTCAAGCCCCTTGGTTCTTCCTCTGACATTGCCACTCATTACAGTAATTGCTGCCTCCTGCCTTCTGGCAGTTAAATGCTGCCACTTTGCAACTCTGTGACCATCTATCCTTCCATTCTTCCAGCCCTGTAAAGAACCCACTATTGAATTTCTTAGTGAAGCTGATGCCCCTCTTTCTAGTACATCCCTGATGGCCTCAGTGAATGATGTGTTCTCAGGACCTTTGTGTGGAACATAATCCTGAGTCCTCTGGCCTTTTGAAATATGTATGTTCCAGCATGCCTACTTTGCTTAACCTCTTTGTTCCTGCTTCTACCATCTTTCAGGGAAGCACAGGCATTTCTGCTTTACTGAAGGTTACTATTGTTTTTCCCAGGCTTCTTAGTGCCAATTCAGCAGAAAGTTTGCCCCATCCCTGGAGTTCCTGGTGAAGTTATTAAAGCCCATGTCTAAGTGTCTCCAAGTCGAAAAATTCATGCTTATCTACTCTGACATTCCAGCCCACTTAGCAATTACCCTCAAAATCTAATTCCAGGTATACTTCCTTGGTTCCTGCCAGTATATGCCAGCTAGTTCTTATAATTCTTTAGATATATTCTTTCCTCCCTTACCAGACTCAGGAAGTCATCAACTGGGCTTAACCCTTGTTACTGGTCTGACAGTGAGAAGAGGTTGGGGCAGCTCTTGGGGCGGGGGGCATCTGTTTCCTTGTGGAAGAGAAGCGTCATCCATATTCTGCTGGTCACAATTTAGTCATCTGGCTGCGTCTAACTCCAAAGGAAGCTTGGTATTGGAATCTGTGTTCTGAGGAAGCAGAGGTAATAGGTTTGGTGAGCATGTAGCCAATTTCTGCCAAAATGTCTCTAGGACTTAAAAGGGCATATTACCTTGCAAAGAAATGGCTCTTTTCCAGCTCTTGACATGCTGCATTTTAGGCAAAGAGTAATTCCACTGGGATTAATTTTCTTCTCTGTAGCAATAGCTGCAAATGTTTGGTCAAGCATACTTCCCACCAGTGTTTCCTACCATACGTGTTCACTGGATTTCAGTATTTATTTTCCAGTTTATATTTTTAGATTATGTTTCATATGTTTTAATTATGCTTCATTATGTTTCATTACATATTTTTGTGTTTCTAAAAGATTTTCTATATTAGTAAGTTTTAAATTGGGATTAAAAATTTTCCATTGTAAAACATGTTGAGGGCTTCCCTGGTGGTGCAGTGGTTGAGAGTCCGCCTGCCGATGCAGGGGACACGGGTTCGTGCCCCAGTCCGGGAAGATCCCACATGCTGCAGAGCGGCTGGGCCCGTGAGCCATGGCCGCTGACCTGCGCGTCCGGAGCCTGTGCTCTACAATGGGAGAGGCCAAAACAGTGAGAGGCCCACGTTCCACAAAAAAAAAAAAAAAAAAAAAAGGAGTTAACAGGTGAATGAAATAGAACCATTGAACATAAGGTAAATATTGTATATGGAGGATATGTACTTGAAAGTTTGATTCTCAATCAAATCACACTTAGCCATTGGTAGATATTTAAAAATTGGAGATTTGATACAATGATTAAAAAATAGAGTAGGTTGGTAAAAAAAATATAAAGAGCTAGAAGAGGTTATAGACTTAAGTTGTCCTTGTAATGATTCACATACAAAAGAACAGCTTGATGAAAGATGAAACAAAGAAAAATCATTAGTATGAACATATCCTCTCAAAATGTAGTAAGACCTAATTTAACAGGTAATGAGCCTCATCTCCTAGTACAAATCATTTTAGAAAAAAAATTCCCTCATTTACAGAATTTTGCATATTATTCTAATCATTTGACTTTTAAATATGGTTTGCCTCATCAGTGAGATTTTTTATGAAGGGGAGCAATATTTTAATTTTTATTTCACACATGAAGAAACAGAGGTATTGACTGTGTAGCACATTTAAGGCTCATATATGTCTGGATTGGAATTTTAATGAATTGTATCTGACTTTCAGGCTTAATGTTTCCACATATCATAGAGAAAATTTAATCATAGACTATTAAAGTTGGAAGTGATCTTAAAGAGAGACTCCCCATTATAATTGAGGAAAATGAGGCTCAGAGAGACTAAATAATTTCACTATTACACAGTTAGTTCACCCATTTACCACATAGGTATGTTTTATGTTCTATGTAACAAGTACTGTGTTCTAGTTATTGTGCTAAATTCTGAATGAACAACAATGAATCCTGCCCTCAAGGGGCTCACAGTTTGATGGAGGAGATTGACATCTTAAAGGGTATTAAGAGAAACTGCTATAGTTGATCAAAACTCAGTGATGGATCTTAAGCAGGGGAATTTTCTAACCCAATTTATATTTTATAAAGATTATACTAGTAGTAATATGGAGATTTTTTTTTTTCCTATTCTGCTTTTCTCTATTCAGAACATTCCAGGTTTCCCCCTCCCCCACCATGGGAAGTCTTTCCTGGTACCATCAGTTTATATTATTTGCTACTATTGTACACTGTCATATCTCTGTACCTTGCCTAACAACTTACTCTGTCTGAAGAAAACTCTTGATTTCCCTTTTGTTATCTCTCACATTTTCTTATTTCTAACTTCCTCATCCCAGTTAATGGCACCACCATACACCCAGGTTTCTCATGCTAACCTCTGACAAATCATCTTTGATTCCTCATTCTCCTCACTCACACATCCAATCTATTATCAAGTCTCACTGACTGTACCTTTAAATATACCTTGAATATATTTACACTTCTTGCATATTCTGTTGCTGCTACTCTAGTCCAAGCCACCATTATCTCTTGCTTGGATTGCTTTTGTGGTTGTGTTACTGGTCTATCTAATTCTGCATTTGCTCCTGGAATCCATTTTTCCCACAGCAGCCAGAAGTCTCCTTTAAAAATGTAAATTTGATCATTTTATTTCTCTGCTTTAAACTTTCCATGGCCTTCCATTGCACTTAGGATAAAATCCAAGTCTTTACCATGTTCTGCAAAGCTCTACATGATATATTCTCTACTGAGCTTTCTGACCGTATCTCCTATTCTTTCTTCCTTGTTCAGTGTGCTTCAGCTTGGCCCTGTCTGAGGTCTTTTACACTGGTTCTTTCTCCTGCATAGGATATTCTACCTCTGGATCTTTTCATGGATGATTCCTTCTCATCATTTTGGTCTTAGCTCGCATCAGAAGCGCCTTCTCCAACTACCCAGATTAATTAGACTTCCTGACATTTCCCACTTATTCTTTATCATAGCACTATTATATTTTAATAGCACCTACCACTATTTGAACTTATCCTGTTTTTAAAATTTAAATATTTTTTTTCTGAGAGGAGGATCCTTGTCTATCATTCACTACTATATCCTCAGAAGCTAGAAGAGTGCCTTCCCATACTGTTGGATGCTCAATAATATTTTTTAGGTGAATGAAGCATAACATATACCACACTTTGTGCTATTAATAATTTTTCTCTTTCTGAAAACTGTAAACTCCAGAAGAGTAGGAACCATGCCTGCCTTGCTCACCATTGTATATTTTGAGTTTAACATATAATAGTAACTTAATAAATATTTATTGACTAAGTGAATAAATGACCAATTCAGTGATTGAGACTGGAGTCAAAGAGGTTACTTTGGAGACTACTGCAGTGATAAATTGAAAGATAACGAGGACCTTAACAAAACCAGTGGCAGAAGGGAATGAGAGATTTAAGAAACACATAGGAGATATACTAGAGAAGACTTAGTGCCTATTATAAAACATTGGTTATGAAAATGGAGGGGTCAGAGTTTGCATGAGAGTGTAGAAGATGGTACCATTTACGAAGATAGGGAAGACAGGCTTGGAGTAAGCTGGATAAGGGGAAGAAGTCAGGTTAGATAAGGGAAGAAAGTAGTGAGTTTAGGTTTGGACTTGAGCTTGTGATGCCTATCCATAATCCAGCAGAAATTTTAATAGGATATATATTTTTTGGTGCTCAGGAGAGATGTATAACTGGCTTTATAGATTGGTGTGGTAGGAGAACAAAGGGAGGGAAATATATCACGAAAGCTGAGTGAGAAATGGCAAGATTGAAAGAGTGATTGTTAACAGTATCAAATGATACAGAAAGTTTTAATAAATAGAAACTGGAAAGTGTTCATTGGCATTAAAAAAAATTCAAATCCATTGATGATCTTATGAGAACCATTCCAGGTGAGTGGTTAGGGATCTACTTAGTGACAGAGACAAGGGTAGAATTCATTATTCAAACTTTGTCACAGTTACCGCTTGCTCCATGATGCCTGTTCTGATCCTCCTCCAATGAGGTGTAAACTTTCCTCTTTTTAAAACCCCATTGCACTCATTATATTCTGTCCTTGGTGTTTCTTTCTGACTGCTAATTAGGGAGACTTTCATTTTATCATTTAGATTTACAAATGGAAGATGGAAAAAGTCTCAATACTAAACAGTCATATATATATTTTTAATTTAAAGTGACTATAAATGGCTACTGCATATTTAAAGGAGAAATAGTACATTTTGAGATGCAAATATGTACTGTTCAAAACACAGGTAAAATTCACAGAATGCATAGACTCTGCTTAAAATGAGAGGTAGCTCTTTCTGAGATGCCCAGAGTAAACATTTCCTTTCATTTGTGACTTGTTTACTAGATGGTGCCCTACCCTCACCTCATCCTTCTGTTTGTCCCTCATTTCATCTCTGAATCTCTTCTCATTTCTGAGATTTATTTCATCTTTAAATTACCTGGTCACTCATTCCATCTCCATCTTTAAACCAATCTGAATTTTAATCAATTTCTGACCCCACCCTTTTTCCCACCCTATCCTTGACCTCATCTCAAAGGGTTGAGACTTAGGGATGATGTGCCTATCTTAACACACAGTACACAATAATCATAAAAGCTGAAAGCTGAATCATTTGCTTTTAGGAGATGTCAAAATGCTCCAATACCAAAATGTCCCTGAATCGAAACTCCTGAGTTAAATGGACATGTCAGGATGCCACTGTGCTTCTCACAGGTGTTTACTTGAGATCTTATTAGTTTTGAGTTTACTCAACCAAATTATCCACTTCATAGGGTTACCTAGACTCAACGTTTCATAAACTTTATAACACTGGTGTCTGTGAGTTCTTCCAGGAATCCCCATTCTACCTGCTGTGCTTTTATACCCACTCACAGAGAGTCCAAGTCTATCTTCTAATAACGTTGTTAGAGAAGAGAATATGGGATGAGAATATGTGTGTGTTTACTTGATTTATTTCACTCTTAAAAAAAAAGAATCATAATATTTTTTAGGTGAATGAAAAGTCATTGTAATAACTTTCTCCTAATTTAGAGACCAACGTTTTTAGAACTCAATTTTCAAAAACAATCTATAACCAGAAACTGAGCATAAGACACTTCTGGGCTAATAAAATATAGTTTGCCATAAAGCTTCTGCACTCAAAACTTTATGTAGCAAATTAAACATCTGCACAAAGGCATATTCCTAGGAAAATGACAGATGACAGCCTGACTCATGGGAGAAATAAGAAAAATGTCTTACAATATAGTAAAATAATTGGTGATTAGAAGAGGACAGGAACTAACATTTATCTCACATTTGCTATGTGCTAATCATCTTAAATATATTATCTCATTGAATCCTTATCACAGTCCTATAAAGGTCTATTCTTTTTGTACGGGTGAGGAAACTGAGATCCAGCAACTGTTACATGATTTGCCCAAGGTCACACAGTTAATAACAGAAGGGAGAAAAAGCAGACATTTAAAAATAATAATGGCTAACAATTATTTTGTGCTGGACATGATTCTAAATCCATTATGTGTATTAACACTTCTTTTTTCACACACACACACACACACACACACACTGTATTTTATTTTTACAAGAGATAAATAAACTGACACCAAGCATTGTAAATGGATGACCACAACAAAAGCAACAATGATTGCAATTACCAAACACGAAACACACTCATACTATGTCATAATATTGACATTCATCTTTTGTTAGCACTTTTATGAATTCATCAGTTTTCCATTAGAGTTCTGAAAATGCTTATTCATTCAGTTCAGCAGTATAGTCAGTTACCAGAAACCTGTACTTGTCAGAGTCTTTTCCGTGAATTCCTTGAAGATTGAAGATGAAACCCTTTTATAGGAACATTTTTGCAAAAACATCAGAGTACACCCGGAACTGTCAGTAAATGACAAAAGACTTAAAAATGACCACGGTTAAAGATTTGATGAAAGTTCATAATAATGCAGTTGACAAGGAAATTTAGTTATTTCAGAGGTATACATTTTAAAGTAATAACTAGAATTGTGACTTATAACATTATACCAGAACATATAAGATTTTTAGAAATTTCATGTAATGTATGAAACATTTATATTAACATATTTCCATAGAAATAACCCAAAGAAAGTTTAGTTGTTTGTTTGTTTGTTTGTACTGCAGGTTCTTATCAGTCATCAATTTTATACATATCAGTGTACACATGTCAATCCCAATTGCCCAATTCAGCACACCACCATCCCCACCCCACCGCGGTTTTCCCCCCTTGGTGTCCATACATTTGTTCTCTACATCTGTGTCTTAACTTCTGCCCTGCAAACCGGTTCATCTGTACCATTTTTTTAGGTTCCACATACATGCGTTAATATATGATATTTGTTTTTCTCTTTCTGACTTACTTCACTCTGTATTCCATGACCTGGCTATTGTAACTAGTGCTGCAATGAACATTGGGGTGTGTGTGTCTTTTTGAATTATGGTTTTGTCAGGGTATATGCCCAGTAGTGGGATTGCTGGATCATATGGTAATTCTATTTTCAGTTTTTTAAGGAACCTCCATACTGTTCTCCATAGTGACTGTATCAATTTACATTCCCGCCAACAGTGCGAGAGGGTTCCCTTTTCTCCACACCCTCTCCAGCATTTGTTGTTTGTAGACTTTCTGATGATGCCATTCTAACTGGTGTGAGGTAATACCTCATTGTAGTTCTGTATCAGCACTTCTAATCTTCACAACAGCTTGATGAAGTAAATAGTAGTATCACAGTTTTACAGATGAGGATATTAAAGCCCAAAGAGGTTAAGTAACTTCCCCAAGTTGTACAATAAGAGAAAGAGGTGGAATTCAAATCCCAAAAGTCTAATTTCAGAGCCTATGCCTTTTACCTAGTAAGATAAAATGCTTTTGCCAAGCATTTATCATCTTATTAAGAAAAGAGGGTACTAATTTGTAGTTCCTGTTCTCCTTCCTTCTGATATCCAGCTCTCACTTCTTGTCTCCAGGAAGTTTCTTTTTTTCCTTCAAGCATTTATAAAACAAGGCTTTTCTAATATTCAGTCTGTCTTCTTAACCATTACTTTATACTCTCTGTTAATACTTGCTAAATTTTTTTTTACACATGTTGTTTCCTTTAATCCCAACAACAGCTCCATAAAACTATCATCTCTGTGTTAAAAACTGAGGAAACAAAGACTTAAAGTGATAAAATAACTTGGCTAAGTTCATATGGTAAACATGGAGCAGATCCAGAAGTCAAAACTATATTTGGATGACTCATACATTGTTGGTGGGCATGTAAAATGGCAAAGCCACTCTGGGAGAGTGTCTGATACTTTCTTAAAAAAATTAAACATGAAATTACCATATGTTCACACAAAATCCTATACATGAATGTTTACAGCAGCTTTGTTTGTAATAGCCCAAATCTGAAATCAACCAAGATATCCTTCAGTAGGTGAATAGTTATACAATCTGTGGTACAGTCATACCATGGAATACTACTCAGCAATAAAAGGGATGAACTATTTTTAAAAATTTCTTTTTATTGGAGTATAGTTGCTTTACAATGTTGTGTTAGTTTCTGCTGTACAACGAAGTGAATCAGCTATATGCATACATATATGCCCTCCCTCTTGGACCTCCTTCCCACCCCCCCCACAATCCCATCCATCTAGGTCACCACAGAGCACCGAGCTGAGCTCCCTGCACTATATAGCAGGTTCCCACTAGCTATCTGTTTTACACATGGCAGTGCATATACATCAATCCCAATCTCCCAATTCATCCCCCATCCCATGTCCACCCTTTGATTCCCTACATCTGCGTCTCTATTCCTGCCCTGCAAATAGGTTCATCTATACCATTTTCCTAGATTCCACATACATGCATTAATATACAGTGTTTGTTTTCTCTTTCTGGCTTACTTCACTCTGTATGACAGACTCTCGTTCCATCCACATCTCTGCAAGTGACCCAATTTCATTCATTTTCATGGCTCAGTAATATTCCATTGTATATATGTACCACATCTTCTTTATCCATTCATCTGTCGATGGACTTAGGTTACTTCCAGGTCCTGGCTATGGTAAATAATTCTGCAGTGAATATTGGGGTGCATGTGTCTTTTTGAATTATGGTTTTCTCTGGGTTTATGCCCAGTAGTGGGGTTGCTGGGTCATATGGTAGTTCTATTTTTAGTTTCTTAAGGAACCTCCATACTGTTCTCCATAGTGGCTGTATCAATTTACATTCCTACCAACAGTGCAAGAGGGTTCCCTTTTCTCCACACTCTCTCCAGCATTTATTGTTTGTAGATTTTTTGATGATGACCGTTCTGACTGGTGTGAGGTGATACCTGATTGTAATTT
Organism: Physeter macrocephalus; assembly: GCF_002837175.3. Classification (NCBI taxonomy): domain Eukaryota; kingdom Metazoa; phylum Chordata; class Mammalia; order Artiodactyla; family Physeteridae; genus Physeter; species Physeter macrocephalus. The sequence goes on from NC_041229.1 coordinate 47,576,261, forward strand.
TGATTTGCATTTCTGTAATAGCTAGTGATGTTGAGCATCTTTTCATGTGCCTATTAGCCATCTGTATGTCTTCTTTGGAGAAATGTCTATTTAGGTCTTCTGCCCATTTTTCAATTGGGTTGGGTTTTTTTTGATATTGAGCTGCATGAGCTGTTTGTATATTTTAGAGATTAATCCTTTGTCATTTGCTTCATTTGTGAATATTTTCTCTCATTCTGAGGGTTGTCTTTTCATCTTGTTTATAGTTTTCTTTGCTGTGCAAAAGCTTTTAAGTTTAATTAGGTCCCATTTGTTTATTTTGTTTTTATTTTCATTACTGTAGGAGGTGGGTCAAAAAAGATCTTGCTGT
>NC_041229.1:47576659-47582806 GCF_002837175.3 Physeter macrocephalus
CAGTTTTCCCAGCACCACTTATTGAAGAGGCTGTCTTTTCTCCATTGAATATTCTTACCTCCTTTATCAAAGATAAGGTGACCATATGTGCTTGGGTTTATCTCTGGGCTTTCTGTCCTGTTCCATGGATCTATATTTCTGTTTTTGTGCCAGTACCATACTGTCTTGATTACTATAGCTTTGTAGTATAGTCTGAAGTCAGGGAGTCGGATTCCTCCTGCTCTGTTTTTCTTTCTCAAGATTGATTTTGCTATTCGGGGTGTTTTGTGTTTCCATACAAATTGTGAAATGTTTTGTTCTAGTTCTGTGAAAAATGCCATTGGTAGTTTGATAGGGATTGCATTGAATCTGTAGATTGCTTTGGGTAGTATAGTCATTTTCACAATATTGATTCTTCCAACCAAGAACATAGTATGTGTCTCCATCTTTTTGTGTCATCTTTGATTTCCTTCATCAGTGTCTTATGGTTTTCTGAGTACAGCTCTTTGCCTCCTTAGGTAGGGTTATTCCTAGGTATTTTATTCTTTTTTTTGCAGTGGTAAATGGGAGTGTTTCCTTAATTTCTCTTTGTGATCTTTCGTTGTTAGTGTATATGAATGCAAGAGATTTCTGTGCATTAATTTTGTATCCTGCAGCTTTACCAAATTCACTGATTAGCTCTAGTAGTTTTCTGGTGGCATCTTTAGGATTTTCTATGTGTAGTACTATGTCATCTGCAGACAGTGTCAGTTTTACTTCTTGCTTTCCAATTCGTATTCCTTTTATTTATTTTTCTTCTCTGATTGCTCTCACCACTATTATTCAACATTGTTTTGGAAGTCCTAACCATGGGATGAACTACTGATAAATAGACTAGCTTGGATGAATCTCCAGGGAATTATACTGAGTAAAAAAAAGCCAATATCAAAAGGTTTCATACTATGTGATTTCATTTACATAATACATTTGGAAAGACAAAATTTTAGAAATGGAGGACAGAATAGTGGTTGCTAGGGGTTAGGGATAGAGGTGGGAGTGGGGTGAGGTGAGTGGGATTATAAAAGGAAGGGTATGAGAGATCTTTGTGGTGATCACATAGTCCAATGTCTTGACTCTGGTGGCAGATGCAGGAACCTACACATGTGGTAAAATTGTATAGAATTAGATATGCATGCATGCGCATGTACACGCACAGATGAGTATAAGTAAAACTGGGGAAATATGAGTAAAATCAGTTGGTGGTATCAATGTCAAGGTCCTGGTTTTGATACTGTACCATATATAGCATTGCAACTATAGTTTTTTAGCTACCATTGGGGGAAACTGGGTATAATATACAAAGCATCTCTATAGTATTTCTTAAAAAATGCAATTATGTCAATTAAAATTTCAGTTAAAAGTATATCAGGGCATGAATAGTCCTGTAGGAAAGAAGGACAAACAAGAGGTACAGTAACAGTTAAGTACAAAGAAAATTGTATTACAGAAGTATTAGCTCTGTATATGCTTATACATTCTTAGAAGGTACTCTGGGTGAATACAAAGTCTTCATGGTAGTTATCTACAGATAAAAGATTATGAGTAAGTTTTTTCCTTTATTTTCCCTTTTTCTTTTAATTATGTCTATCTTTTGTTTTTCTAAATGAATTTGTATTAGTTCTAGTATAAAGAAAAATTAAACAGATCTATACTGGTTATAAAAAACAAACCAGGTTTGTTTCACTCTAAAATCTGTGCTCGTAAGCATTACATGAGAAAATTAATAACTGGATTGTTGAATAGAGTTTATATATGTAAGCTATAGTACTTTGACAGTTTTGTCCCATTTGTACCCAAACCCAGTGACATGAGGTTAAATCTGAGCTACAAGCAAATATTTGGGGAGCTATATGGGCTATCTATAATTGGTAAATTTTGCTTTATTTTATAATTTAGCTCTTATTGCATCATGAGTATCTCCCCATTGTCATTAAAGTTTTAAAAAATTGGATTTTTAATAAATTCACAGTATTTTATTCAGTAGATATATAATGATTTTCATAACTAGACTGATAGTATAGGATAATTAGATTTTTTTCCACTTTTATCATATTGAAAAGGACACCATATTCAACATTCTCAATCATATAAATGTTTTTCCCCTCTTTTGAATTATTTCTTTGGTATAAATTTTAGAAAGTAGGATTGTTAGGTCAAAGGGTATAGGTATTTTCATGGCTCTTGCAATACATTACTAAGTTATAGTCTAAATTTTTTTTTTCAATTTAAAGTGTTACCAGTAATGTGTGAGTGTACTATATTTACCATAAGCTCACTAAGATTGAATATTAATAATTAAAGATTGACTATTTGTAATATGTATTTCCTTTATGGTAAATTTTCTATTTATATCCTCATTCATTTAACTGCCAGCACCTCCATGTTGTTTTAATATGCATTTGCTGTAGACTGGATGTTTGTATCCCTCCCAAATTTATATGTTGAAAACCTAATACCAGTGTGATGGTGTTAGGAGGTGAGGCCTTTGAGAGGTGATTAGGTCATGAAGCAGAGCCCTCATGAATGGAATTGGTTCCCGTATATAGAAGTTCAAGAAAGCTCCCTTGCCCATTCTGCCATGTGAGGATACAGTGAAAAGTTGGTAGTCTGCAATCCAGTAGAAGGCTCTCACCAGAACCTGACCATGCTGGCACCCTGATCTTGGACTTCTAGCATCTGGAACTGTGAGAAATAAATTTCTGCAGTTTATAAGCCATTCAGTCAATGGTATTTTGTTATCGCAACAGACTAAGATAGCAATATTAAACTTTTTGAAATTATAGATATTAACCTTTTGAAGTTTATAAAGTAAATATTTTCCAGCTCTATTACTTTGCTTTTTATTTCGGTATTTTACTTTAAAAAGTACTGATGTTTCGAATTTCATGTATTTAACAGTAATTTCTTTATTAGATGCTCTGCTTCAAACCTTAGAAAATCAACATCTATCAAAAGACCTGGAAGTAGTCTATTCTGTCTTCTGTAATTTGCAATCTGTAATTTCACTTTTAGGTTTTTCTTTCTTTTTTTTTTTTTTTCTTTTTGGTTTCTGGGGTAAGGCATGGATTTATGTTTTTTCATGCTCTAGAAGAACTAAGTCTAATGGTTAAAGATAGCCATGGAAACAAACTAGCAGCATGATATGGGGGAATGAGTATGAGCTTTGGAGTTGGTTACATCTGTTTTTGTATGTTTACTCTTGGCCTAATTTCTTAATCCTAAAGCTCTATTTCTTTATTTGCAAAATGGGAATAATAATAGTACTTACCTTAAGATTGTTGTGAGCTTGTAAAGCACTAAAAACAGTACCTGGCATGTGGTAAGCACTCAGTAAATGCCTTCTATTTTTATTATTGCTGTTATTACTACTACTATTATTATTGTTATGGAATCTCTATTATTGTCTAAGTAAAACTCGTTCCATAAGTAATACTTAGATCCTGTCCTTTCAATCTTATAGGCTACTCGGGGAGATAAATAACTTCGAACTCGTAATTGAAGTTAGAAAGTGAGCAATATTATAGGAGTATAAAAGATTATTGAAAATTAAATATAGGGAGGTTATTCTAGTTGGTTAAAGTAAGTTTTCTTTGGAGCATTATTTACAATTAGGGGAATGGAACGAAGGGAATTCTAGGCAGAGTTAGCAATATGAACAAAAGTAAAGAGAAAAAGGAGGGACCTTCAAGATGGCAGAGGAGTAAGACGTGGAGATCACCTTCATCCCCACAAATACATCAAAAATACATCTACATGTGGAACAACTCCTACAGAACACCTACTGAACACTGGCAGAAGACCTCAGACTTTCCAAAAGGCAAGAAAATCCCTATGTACCTGGGTAGGGCAAAAGAAAAAAGAAAAACAGAGACAAAAGAATAGGGACAGGACCTGCACCTCTGGAAGGGAGCTGTGAAGGAGGAAAGGTTTCCACACACTAGGAAGCCCCTTCACTGGCGGAGATGGGGTGTGGGTGGGGAGGAAGCTTTGGAGCCACAGAGGAGAGCGCAGCAATAGGGGCGCAGAGGGCAAAGTGGAGAGATTCCTGTACAGAGGATCGGTGCCAACCACCACTCACCAGCCCGAGGGGCTTGTCTGCTCACCCGCCAGGCAAGTGGGGGCTGGGAGCTGAGGCCGGGATTCGGAGGTCAGATCCCAGGAAGAGGACTGGGGTTGGCTGTGTGAACACAGCCTGAAGGGGGCTAGTGCACCACAGCTAACTGGGAGGGAGTCTGGGAAAAAGTCTGGATCTGCCTAAGAGGCAAGAGACCATTGTTCTGGAGTGCGCGAGGAGAGGAACTTTCCTCCCTGTCTGCCCACAGAAGGCAGAGCACAGCCTAAATTAGCTCCAGAGATGGGCGTGAGCTGTGGCTATCAGCTTGGACCACAGAGACGGGCATGAAATGCTAATGCTGCTGCTGCAGCCACCAAGAAGCCTGTGTGCAAGCACATGTCACTGTCCACACCTCCCCTCCTGGGAGCCTGTGCAGGCCACCACTGCCAGGGTCCCGTGATTCAGGGACAACTTCCCCAGGGGAACACATGGCACACCTCAGGCTGTTGCAATATTATGTTGGCCTCTGCTGCCACAGGCTTGCCCCACATTCCAGTTATAACTACTGTACCCATCCCTCCCCCTGGCCTGAATGAGCAAGAGCCCCCTAATCAGCTACTGCTTTAACCCCCTCCTGTCTGGGCAGTGAACGCATGCCTGAGGGCAACCTACACACAGAGGTGGGGCCAAACCAAAGTTTTACACTGGGATCTGTGCGAACAAAGAAGAGAAAGGGAAATTTCTCCCAGCAGCCTCAGGAGCAGTGGATTAAATCCCCACAATCAATTTGATGTACCCTGCATCTGTGGAATACCTGAATAGACAACAAATCATCCCAAAACTGAGGCGGTGGACTTTGGCAGCAACTGTAGACTTGGGGTTTGCTGTCTGCAACTGATTTGTTTCTGTTTTTTATGTTTATCTTAGTTTACTTTTTAGCACTTGGTATCATTGGTGGATTTGTTTATTGGTTTGGTTGCTCTCTTCTTTATTATTTTCTTTATTTTTTAATTTTAATAATTAAAAAACAACTTTTTAAAATTTATTATTTTTAAAAAGTTTTTTTTCTGTCTTTTTTTCTACCTTTTCTTCTGCGCTGCCTGGCTGACAGGGTCTAAGTGCTTCGGCCTGCTGTCAGGCCTGAGCCTCTGAGGTTGGAGAGCCAAGTTCAGGACATTAGACCACCAGAGACCTCCCGGCCCCACGTAATATCAGTCAGCTAGAGCTCTCCCAGAGATCTCCATCTCAACGCTAAGACCCAGCTCCACCCAACGGCCAGCAAGCCCAGTGCTGAACACCTCATCCCAAACAACTAACAAGACAGGATCACAGCCCCACCCATTAACAGAGAGGCTGCCTAAAATCATACTAAGTCCACAGACTCCAAAACACACCACTGGACACAGCCCTACCCACCAGAAAGACAAGATCCAGTCCCACCCACCAGAACATAGACACCAGTCCCCTCTACCCGGAAGCCTACACAAGCCAGTGAACCAACCTCACGCACTGGGGCAGATACCAAAAACAACGGGAACTACGAACCTGCAGCCTGCAAAAAGGAGACCCCAAACACAGTAAGATAAGCAAAATGAGAAGACAGAGAAATATGCAGCAGATGAAGGAGCAAGGTAAAAACCCACCAGACCAAACAAATAAAGAGGAAATAAGCAGTCTACCTGAAAAAGAATTCAGAGTAATAAGAGTAAAGATGATCAAAAATCTTGGAAATATAATGGAGAAAATACAAGAAACGTTTAACCAGGACCTAGAAGAACTAAGGAGCAAACAAACAATGATGAACAGCACAATAAATGAAATTAAAAATTCTGTGGAAGGAATCAATAGCAGAAGAACTGAGGCAGAAGAACGGATAAGTGACCTGGAAGATAAAATAGTGGAAATAACTACTGCAGAGCAGAATAAAGAAAAAAGAATGAAAAGAATTGAGAACACTCTCAGAGACCTCTGGGACAACATTAAACGCACCAACATTCAAATTGTAGTGGTCCCAGAAGAAGAAGAGAAAGAGAAAGGGACTGAGAAAATATTTGAAGAGATTATAGTTGAAAACT
>NC_041229.1:47583359-47606870 GCF_002837175.3 Physeter macrocephalus
TACAACAAATGCTAAAGGAACTTCTCTAGGCAGGAAACATGAGAGAAGGAAAAGACCTACAAAAACAAACCCAAAACAATTAAGAATACCCTAATAGGAACATACATATCGATAATTACCTTAAATGTAGATGGATTAAATGCTCCAACCAAAAGACATAGACTGGCTGAATGGATACAAAAACAAGACCTGTATATATGCTGTCTACAAGAGACGCACTTCAGACCTAGGGACACTATAGCCTGAAAGTGAGGGGATGGAAAAAGATACTCCATACAAATGGCAATCAAAAGAAAGCTGGAGTAGCAATTCTCATATCAGACAAAATAGACGTTAAAAGAAAGACTATTACAAGAGACAAAGAAGGACACTAACTAATGATCAAGGGATCAATCAAAGAAGAAGATATAACAATTGTAAATATTTATGCACCAGACAAAGGAGCACCTCAATACATAAGGCAAATGCTAACAGCCATAAAAAGGGAAATCGACAGTAACACAATCATAATAGGGGACTTTAACACCCGCTTTCACCAATGGACAGATCATCCAAAATGAAATTGAGGAAACCCAAGCTTTAAATGTCACATTAGACATGATGGACTTAATTGATATTTATAGCATATTCCATCCAAAAACAACAGAATACACTTTCTTCTCAAGTGCTCATGAATATTCTCCAGGATAGATCATCTCTTTGGTCACACATCAAGCCTCAGTAAATTTAAGAAAATTGAAATCATATCAAGTATCTTTTCTGACCACAACACTATGAGACTAGATATAAATTACAGGAAAAAAACTGTAAAAAATATAAACACATGGAGGCTGAACAATACGCTACTAAATAACCAAGAGATCACTGAGAAATCAAAAAATGGGCGGAAGTCCTAAATAGACATTTCTCCAAAGAAGATATGCAGATTGCCAGCAAACACATGAAAGGATTCTCAACATCACTAATCATTAGAGAAGTGCAAATCAAAACTACAATGAGGTGTCACCTCACACCGGTCAGAATGGCCATCATCAAAAAATCTACAAACAATAAATGCTGGAGAGGGTGGGGAGAAAAGGGAACCCTCTTGCACTGTTGGTGGGAACGTAAATTGATACAGCCTCTGTGGAGAACAGTTCCTTAAAAATCTAAAAATAGAACTACCATACAACCCAGCAATCCCACTCCTGGGCATATACCCTGAGAAAACCATAATTCAAAAAGAGTCATGTACCACAGTTTTCATTGCAGCACTGTTTACAATAGCCAGGACATGGAAGCAACCTAAGTGTTCACCGACAGATGAATGGATAAAGAACATGTGGCACCTATATACAATGGAATATTGCTCAGCCATAAAAAGAAATGAAACTGAGTTATTTGTAGTGAGTTGGATGGACCTATAGTCTGTTATGCAGAGTGAAGTAAGTCAGAAAGAGAAAAATGCCGTATGCTAACTCATATATATGGAATCTAAAAAAAAACATGGTTCTGATGAACCCAGAGGCAGGACAGGAATAACGACGCAAACATAGAGAATGGACTGGAGGACACTGGAAGGGGGAAGGGTAAGCTGGGTCGAAGTGGTGGAGTAGCATTGACATATGTACACTGCCAAATGTAAAATAGCTAGCTAGTGGGAAGCAGCTGTATAGCACAGGGAGATCAGCTTGGTGCTTTGTGACCGCCTAGAGGGATGGGATAGGGAGGTTGGGAGGGAGACGCAAGATGGAGGGGATATGGGGATATATGTATACATGTAGCTGCTTCACTTTGTTGTACAGCAGAAACTAGCACAACAGTGTAAAGCAATTATACTCCAATAAAGATGTTAAAAAAAACATATTGGTCTTTCAAAAAAAAAAGTAAAGAGAAAAAATATCATGTATAAGATTCAGTTTGACTAGAATATAGTGAGCAAGAAAGAGAGCTTGGGTAAATATGGTTGGAAACCTAGAATGGGATCAGATTGAGGACTTGAATGTCAGGATAGATTAAGACCATTCTAGAGAGGGTGGTTGACATTGACAGTTTTTGATGAGGGCATCACATGCTATGTATGTCTTATCTAGTAAACCATAAAGTGTTTTAGGGAAGAAACTATGATTTTTTAGTTTCTTTCTAATTTATTATTTTATTTTTAACTTTTTATTTTGAAATAATTTTAGACTTACAGAAAAGTTACAAAAACAGTACATGGATTTCCTGTATATCTTTACTTGTATTTCCCACATCTTAACATTTTCTCATGTTTACTTCATCATTCTATATTTGTATATTGTCATTTTTTTCTGGTTGTAGTTGCAGACCTAATGCTTCTTTATCTCTAAATTCTTCAGTGTGTGTTTCCTAAAAACAAGGCCATTTTCTTACGTATTTACAGTACAAGTATCAAAATTAGGAAGTTAACATTAATATAGTAATATTATCTAAATCATAGATCTTATTCAAATTTTGGCAGTCATTTCACTAATGTTCTTTATGTCAAAAGAAAAGAAATTATTGTTTAGAATCTAACCCAGGATCACATATTGCATTTAGTTGTCAAGTCTCTCCATTTTCCTTTAATCTGTAATGGTTCTTTGTTTTTTATGACCTTGACATTTTGTGAAGAGTACAGGCCATTTATTTTGTAGAATTTTTTTCAGTTTTGGTTTTTCTGAACTTTCCTAATGGTTAGATTTAGGTTGTGCATTTTGGGCAGGAATACAACAAAAATAATGTATCCTTCTCAGTGGATCATATCAGGAGGCACATGGTATCAATTTTTGCCATCACTGGCGATATTAACATTGATCACTTCATTAAAATGGTGTCAGGTTTTTGTAGGTTACTGTTTTTCCTTTTGTCACTAATAAGTATTTTGTGAGGAGATACTTTGAGACTATGTTAGTATCCTATTTCTGGTCAAACTTTTGCCTACTAGTTTTAGCATACTTTGGTAATTTTTGCCTGGAACAATTATTACTACATGATTGAAATGGTGATTTTCTAATTCCATAAATCCTTCTACATTTGTTAGTTGGCTTTCTACTGTATGAAACAACTTTCACTTTTCCCCCAGTTATTTATGTATTCATTTATAGTTCTTATTTTATTCCATGGTTTGTAGTCAGTTACTAACATTATTTATTTTCATGTTCAGTTGGTCCCAGATTGGTCACTGGGAGCCCTCCAAATGGTCTTTTATGTCATTTAGATATGTCATTATCATTATTTGAGCTCTTCTGGAGCAAGATGTTCGAGGCTGGACTGTTTTAAATATCTTTGTACTCTTCATTGTTTTGTACCTAGTAGATGATGAATAAATAATTTATTAGTGAATGAATACATGATTTACATAAACTGCAGGTGTACAAATGGACATACTGTTTGTTTTTCTTTCTTCGTGTTTATACACAGAAGTATAATCCTTCTGTAAAGACCTGGACAAAAGAAAGTCTCCAGTCTTGTGTGTTGCAAGAGCCTCATAGACTACTCTTACTAGTGTCTTGAAGTCCATCTAAATGCCACTTTTCCCCTCTTCATTTCCAAGCTTTCTCTTTCCTTTCTCATTTTATGCTTTATGTTTTTATGTCTCCCTTTTGTTTCCTTTACTTTAAAATTTCTCTAGTTGCATATTCCATGTACTGTTTTATATTGCTTATGTTACTTCCTTCTCTTCTTTCCCACTGTTCATCCCCCTTTGTACTAATTCTCTCTACTTCTACTTTTCTGTTTTCTGCTCTGAAGAGTGTTTTATCAACTCTCTTCCTTTCACTCTCTTCCTTTCATTTCTCTTCCACTTTCCTTTTTCCGTTCTCTCTTTCCAGTGGGATAAATGATATCTGCCTTCCTAGGAGGTCCAGTAACTAAAAGGAGAGTTTGCCTCAGGAAGCAAACCTGTTTTGTTTTTTTTCTTCAGTTTAAAGCATCCCTCAGCTGAAGCAAAGAGTGACAGTGATAAGCATCAACCTGCTCCAAACGACTGGGGCTTGCTGTTTTAGTTTTTATAATCATTGCCATTAAAGTGTGGGCAAATCTGTTGACACAGACTCCTTCAGGCAGCGTTAGGAATCCCTCCCTTGTGTCTTCATTAACACCCTGTATCAATCCCTAACACAGCACTTACTACGCCATAGTATAACTGTTTGTTTATTTGATTGTGAGGTTCTTGAGGGCTGAGACTATATTTTCTTAAACATCTACATATTTAGTGTTTATCACAGTGCATTTTTATGACATACTTCACTCATTAAATACACATTAAGCAGAGCCTTTGATATACAGTTGTACATGTTTGAACTATACAATCTTAGGGGACACCATTCATATTACACAGATTTTAAACAGGTATACTCCTTGTAGTTTTCTAGCAGATGGTGGTAAAGTATCTAGTTATAAGAAAATCATTGTAATATGACAGTTTCCCAACAGATGAAAGTAAATTTTTTTGAGGAAAAGGTACCTTTCTCTAGTTTACTCAGAAGTGACTTATGAGTCCCTGATTTGTATTTAATCTATATTTACTAATATCCCATTTCCTGAGGATTGCATCTGGTTTATTTTGCTGAAGGCAGGTCTGTTACTTTGAAGAAGGTGAAATGCAGTGTATCACTAATATAAAAAATGAGGGGCTGATCCTCCTGTTGGGAGAAAATGCCTCTTCTACCTCATTCCTTTTCATATATAGTTTCCTCTTCATTATTTTCATTGACTTGCCAACTTCTGTGGTTCTTTTTGGCCATGCCACGTGGCTTGCATGATCTTAGTTCCCTGATCAGGGATCGAACCTGTGCCCTCAGCAGTGAAAGCACAGAGTACTAACCACTGGACTGCCAGGGAAGTCCCTTGCCAACTTTTTATTCATGTCTACTATGTCAGTCAATATAGCAGTAGTCATTTATTTGAGTATATATGTATCAATGCCATTGCGACTACAAAGTGCTAACCCCATACCATATACCCAAACCCACATCCATCCACATAAACATTGCTACCTAGAATCAGATTGTACCTTTTGGTCCCAAGATGAAATCCTGTCCATCACAGTCTCTTCTCCAGTTTAATATGCATTTAACTGAGCAGTTCCATACATCCAGTAATAACAGTGAGTAACATTTATTGATTACTTCCTATGTTGTAGGCACTGTTCTAAGAGTTTTTAGGTACCTTTGTTGCTCCCATTTTGTATGGGAAACCTTGGCACAGAGTGTTCAGAGAATTTGCTGAAGATCAGATAACTGTGGCAGAACCAGAGTTCAAACCCAGCAACCTATATTTTTCTCCCCAAATATATAGTGCCTCCTGCTGGCATTATTCTTGATAAGCTTAATCAGAACTGTAGAAAGCACTTTCAAGATTCTTTAGCATATAAACAGGCCTATACTAAAATTGTTATAACACTTTCCTTCTAAGATCCATGTCACTCCTTCTATGCAGTTTCTTTTCTCTGTTCCATTTATTTTTTCTCTCTTCATTGTAAAATTCATACTGATAATAATAACAAATATTTATATGACACTTTTTCCTAACCAGATTTTTCAGATATTAATTATTTTAGTACTCACAATTATCCTGAATTTGATGTTTTCATAGTCCCCATTTTTGGGAGGGGAAACTGCCCAAAGTCACACAGCTAAAGTGGACCTTGGAAGCCTTTGAGTCCAAGTAGTGTAGGTATAGATTTCATGTGCTTAAACTTTGTACTATATATGAACTAAATTCTGTGTAAACAAGGACTCCAAAGGCCTGGAGTCTCTTTTATGTGACTGTGTAGTTTTGGGCTAATTACTTTATGTCCTAGTTTTCTCATATGTAAGATAAAGAGTTTGATTTAAGTGATAACTACATTCAAGATGGTCAGTTCGTAATAGGAAAAAGTCATGGAAATAGGACATCTACAGTCCAAAGCCTCCTAAGCAATAACTAGTGGTGCAACTTTGAGCAAGCCATTCAATTTCTCAGAGGCTCAATTTTTTTTTTTTGTAAAATGGAAATAATAATTCCTACTCTTCACCAAATTGTTATAAGAACTCATTAAGAAAACAGCATGCTGTTAAAGATTTCTATAAATATTAGACATTATATATCAGACATCATTATACAAGTAATAACATATTTGTTGCAGAATCTTAATGATGAGGAGTGCACAAAAAAGAAGATAACAAGCACAAATAATTTTTACCATTCAGAATTAATCACTATTAACATTCTGTAGTATATACTGTCAGGTTTTTTTTTCCTCTTATGGATATGAAGCAGTTGCTGTCAGTACCCCACCTGTATTGCTCAGTTCAGACTGTTTTCAGTGAGCTCCAGAAGACTTTCAACTGCCAGTGTGTGCCTCTATTTTTGTGTGCCGTTGTGCCTGAGGGCTCTTTCAGGAGCCACAGATGGCTATTCTGCTCATGAAAGACAGACAGGGACAGGCTGGAAGTGCCTGGAAATTAACACCTCCTAGGAACAGCCTTTAAACCATGAACTGACCCAACTTGAAGTATAAATATTTATTCCATCCCCCTTGCTCCTTGGGTGGAACAATTCTGTGTTCTAGTCTGTTTCCCTGTATGATTAAGCTCCAGTTGTTCATTGTACTAACTGGTTTGGTAACATACTTTTTACAGGGTGCCTTTCCTTGCCTGTGTCACTTTCCCACTTCCTTAATAAATAAATTGCCTTCCTATTCTTTTCTCCTGGTCTGCTTCTGAGGGTAACTCAAAGTTATACATGAAAGGGTAGGGTCTGACACAGTAGTTGTTTAGTATATCCATTTGCATTCTTATTTTATATAGGAAGAAATCTAGGCTTGGGTATGTAGTTGAGCCAGGATTTGAAACCACAGGTTTGACTCCATAACCTGAGCTTTAATTAATTCTGATGCATTTGGGAATATACTCATAAGAACAGCCTCCTAACTAGTCCTCTTCTACTCTTGGTTCTACCACCTTTGAGCATCGTAGGTTAGTTATGTTACTTCTCTGCTAAGAAATTTGTGAAGGTTTTCCATTTCACTTATAGTAAAATCCAGAGTTCACTTAATGGCTATACGATCATACGTGATTTGGCCTCTCTACCTCATTTCCCATGATTTTTCTCTCTCTCACTTTGCTCCAAGCATACTAGCTTCTTGGCTTTTCTGATAAATTGCTAAGAATACTCTTGCCTCAGGGCCTTTGCACTGGCAGATCTGTGTTCTTACCCTATATCTGCATGGCTCATCCCCCTATGGCCTTTAGGTTTCCACTTAAATGTTACCTGCTCAGTGAGGCCTTCCCTCTTAATCCTATTTAAACTGTCTCCCATGTTTCTCATTTTCCCATCTTTGCTTATTTTTCTTCATAGCACTTAGCATCATCTGATATACTGTATATTTCATTTTAAAAACTTGTTTACTGGACCAGAATATGAGCTTTTACAAGAACATTATTATTTCCTTTACTGTGTTTCTGGTGCCTAAAACAGTGGCCTCAATAAATATTTGTTGAATAATGAGTGAATAAAATTAATGCTGATTAGTGTTATTATTGAATGCCAGAGGAGTAGAAATTCCCTACCAATAGTTTTTTTGAATCTCAGCATTTTTTGCTGGCCCTCACCAGTTGTAGTGTCTTTATGGTTTAGTCATTAAAGCTGTAATTGGGTTTTCTGTCTCAGTGACATGATGACACATCACAGCAGCTGCTTGGACTTAAGAGAATTCAGTTTTGATAGGGTGTCCAATGCTGTTGAGTGTGCTTTCAGTATTCTAATTTGTTTTGGGTTTTTAGAATTTCCTTTGATGCTTTCTTCCACTTCCCTTGAATGCTGACTCTTAGATTCTCTCATGCAGCTTGACTCTTTTCTTAGTGATGTTTATCTCAACTTATACAGACACCTCAGTTTTCTTCCTTCTTTTTCCTCCTGCTGTCTCCATCAGAGAGGATGTATTACACTTCACTCTGGTTTCTCATACCCTGTCACAGATATTTGGATGTAATTGTCTAATGGTCTCATGAATAAGTTTTCCATTCAGAACCTGAGGTTTGGCACTCATCAGTCTATCCTCTCTATATGCATTGTGTAACTCTATAATTGAAGAATAAATTGTGTGGAAACTCAGTACTGCCTATGACCTATGAAGTACAATTTACTGTGGTGAGTAGATGATAACTGTTGACTTAAAATGAATATATTCAGTTTAGTGGGTTTTTTTTCATGAAAATGAAACACATTTGGATCATTTAGATTGATACTGTGGTAGTGCATTTTGATAATCTAACTTTAAATCACACCTTCAGATCTAGCTCCTTTTTGAGACTTTCTTTCTCTGATTCACTTACATAATTTTTAATCTGTTGGCACGATTCTGGACTCAGTATTTTCTTTTCATTCCTCTTTACAGTTACCCTCATGTATAGGTTTAGTATTGTGGATTGGTGAAGGGTATGGGCTGTGGATTCATATTAATTGTAGCTGAACCCATTACTGTCAGTGATTAGCTCTGTAACGTTGAACAAGTTACTTAATCTCTCTGAGTCTCAGTTTCTTTATCTGTAAAATGAGAGTAATAATAATAATTCCTACTTTATTGAGTTGTCTTGGAGATTAGTAACATAGTACTTATGAAATACTTAGCATAGTGTCTGGCAGATGGTAAGAATTCAGTGCATATTAATTGTTTTTAAATACACACACAGAATACATGTATGTGCTGACTAGAAGTGAGCTGCATGCTCTCTCCATTCTCCATGTAAACTTTAATCTTCCCTCATGTTCTTTATTTGCTTTTAGGTCTCTAAGTGTTATTAGGTAGAATTGTTATTAAACAGATAATTCACAGAGGACAAAGTCTTAGGCATAGGGACTTCTTGGCCATGCTGTACTTTTTTGTTTATTAGTCGCTTATTCCTTAGAGACTGTCTCTTCTTTATATGAGTTAAACTCATTTAGCCCTAGAATGTTAGGACATTCTATTCATATCACCCATTTTAGAAAAGGAAAAACTAAAATCCAGCATGCAAGTGGCAGAGCTGGTACAAAGCACATGATGCTTAAGAGTGCCAAAATATGCTACCTGTCTTTCTGGATACTCAGGGAATCTCAGTGGCGGAATAAATGGAATGTCATTCAGCAATTTTAAAAAAGAGCATTATATTACTCATTAATTTTCCCTCTCCCAGTACTCTTTTCCATCTAGGAGAAAAGTATATAATTCCTATGGAATTTCAAAGGATTTTCTACAATCTTCTGACTGTTAGAGGATCTCTTTACAGTCTCAAGATGGTTAATTTGGGTATAGACCCTATATACAATAAAAAGAATTATTTTCCTTTTTACAGCCTCTTAGACATGCCTGCGCTCAGATAGAATGTTTAAAGTGACCACTGAAAATATTTTGAGGGTTAAGAGTTAGTATGTTTTATTGGAAAGAGCAGCTTGATATAGACTCTAAATACCAACATTCAAATTTTAATAATGTCTATGTGAGATCACATTTGCCAGGACTAATGCTCTCCTGTTTTTTGAGAATCTCTTTTCTCTTGATTTCATTGATATAACTTTTCTTAGTTCTCCTTTAAATAGGAGCCATCCTGTGCTCTCCTCACACCCTGTGGATTCCTCTATTGTAGAACCTGTGCAGCAGTTTTGCAAGTGTCTCTCTATTTGTCTATGAACCCCATTAGACAGCAATCCTGGTGCAGAAACTCTATCACATTAATCTTTATATCCCTACTCTCTGGCACAATAATCAGTCCATAATAGGTGATCAATGATAATGGAATAATTGGAATAGTTGGAAAATATGGAATAAATAAATTCGTATTCCTTTTCAGTCTCCTTTGATGACTACAGTTCTTTTAATCCATTCAGTGGTAGTGTTTCTAGGGCCTACACCTTTGGTCTTCTGAATTCACCTCTGTGTACTTTCCTTGAGTCATCTTACTTTCTCTTATTTTATGCCTATGTACGCCAACAACTCCCGTATATTTATCTCTAATACTGACCTTTTACCTGAGGTCAAACTTGTATTTCTATCTTCTAGGTATCTTTACCTGGATCCTACCCTTACCTCTAATCCAGAGTAAGTTAGGGTCTCCAGAGCTTCCTTTTTTGTAAAACAGTTCAAGCTGCACTTTAGTTTCTTTTCTACAGGTCTGTAGGCATCTATTAGTACTTCAAGCTTAAAATGTGCACGTTAGAGGCTTGGAGCCTTATACGGTTCTTCTCTCCCCTCACCCACCATATCCCATAACTCATCAGATCCTGTTATTTCTACCTTAGAAATAGGTCTTGCATTGACCCCTGACTATCTTCATGCCAATGTCTTGTTTCAGGCCTCTCTCTTCTTTTGCCCAGTGTATTGCAGTGGCTTATCACGTTTGGTCCTTTTGCCACCCGCTTCTTCCCGCTGCAGTCTGTCTTCCACCTGTCTGCCTGAGGCATCCTCCCCACAAACCAATAGGCTCAAGCCATTATCCTGATGGAAGAGCTTTGTAGGTTTTCACTCTCTCCTTTCACAATCTGATATTAACCTACTTCTCCAATTTCATTTCCCATATACCACCAACACAAACTCTAGACTCTAGTCACATTCAACTTCACTTTTTCCCTGAACCTGGTTCTTTTACACCCTGTATCTATATCTTTGCCCTCCCATTTGCCTGTTATGCCCTTCTCAGCTTTTTCTTCCCAACTTAAATGTTACCTCTTTTGTGAAGCCTTTCCTGAATATTCTAGCACTTTGTTCTTTATTAACATTTTCTCCATTTATGTTTATGTATCTGCCTCACACTAGATTATTGAGAGTACAGAACTTGTCTTAATCTATTCTTGAATTCCTGGGCCTTACTCAGTGATTTCCTGCTCAATAAATGTCTGTTGAATTACTAAAACAGTGACTGAATGATTAGTTGCATTTTCTCAGCTTTTTGAGAAGTTAACAATGATTTTAACCTTCTTTAGTGCTAAGCCAGAGATGCTCACACATTTCAGTGTGTTTTGGCAGGGTCAGGGCCTGACATCTGCTGCAAGTTGCACAGACATCAGTGTTGTCTTTTGCTGTCACTCACCTGCTGTGTGTTGCTTTAGCTCCCAAAGCTTTACACTTTTCATCTGAAATTGGCTATTGCTATGCTCAGTAGTTTGTAAAGAATTTTAGATGGACTAATGCTTTTTAATCTACTTCTTTCATTTGTTTTTAAACTACCTTCAAGTACACAAATCTTACAGTTTTCTGAACTTTTAAGCAAAAGATAAAACGAGATAGAAGGCAGAGCAAACAACCTGTCTTGTGCTCATTTTATACATTTTTTTCTAGAATTTCCATTTTCTAAAGATTATTAGATTTTATACCCATTGTTCTACATTTATTGAACTCAGCACAATATGGCCCCCTTCCAACATTACTGGCTTGATGGAAAGTAAGAGGATGCCCTTTTGCACATGGTGGTCAGAAATTAGCCAATATTCATGATTCACTATCAAGGTCATAAACAAAATACTTGGCTTCCTGACAGCTGCATAAGTTACATTGTTCACATCCACAGCTGCCAGACTTAGAATGGTTACTGGCAGCTGACAAAGCTTGAATTCATAAAGTAGTCCTTCCTAAGATTTATTTTTGAGAATGTTATACATTGATTGCAATTAAATTGGGAGCTCACTAGTAGTACTTGTATTTAAATGGGAAAACTAAACCTAACATTTACTGATTTTTCAGAGAAATTGAGAAGTTCTCCTAGTCCAGAGTGTTGCTTGACTTTCAGGCTGGTTAATTCTGAGGTAAAATGGGCTAAATACCATCTTATATTTTCTTACTGGAACAACTGCTTGGAACTAAGGCAATTAATAAAATATTATGAAAGAAATTATGAAGTAAACTTTGAAATAGTTGATGTGCACTGGAAGTTTCTTCACAAAGATAAAATATATTTCATTAAAACAGAAGACTCTTCATCCTTACTGTTGGTTTTTTGGTTAGTTTGTTTGCCTTTCTGTTTTCTTTCTTTCCCTTCTGTCTCTTTCCTTTCCTCCCATTACAGTTCCTTCCTCCTTTCCCTCCTTCTCGTTCATAAATATTAAACATCTTTTTTGTACTAGTCACCATATTAGACACTGTGACACTTACAAGGGCAAATTAAAAGACAAGCTCACTCCTTTTAAATGATCTAATAAGTTAATGATGAAAAAAAGACATGTATACACATCGTGCAGGAGAGTGAACTAAGTGGGTACCAAGGCGTTAGGGAGAGTTTTAAATGGGGGCTGAGTCTAAAACTTCCTCAACATCTATATTTCAAACTAGAACAGTGGTCTGGAGGGGCCACTTTAATTTATTTTAATTATTAAAAATTTTTAAGATGAAAGTAAATTTCCTTTATTTCAATAGAGAATATTACTTTCTGAAAACTAAGAGTATGTAACAATGGGATGAATATCATGATGAAGAAGATGGAAGCACAAAAATAGAATTTTGAAAATTATAGGCCAGGGATGCTGTAGAATATATTTCTACTTTGGCTTGTAATTTGAAGTAAATGATCCTTAAATATTCTTATGTCTGTCTGATTTTATGACTTTTAACTCAGAAAAGTTAAAACATAAGGTGGTTGTAATATCTGTTAATGTTCAGTCATTACACAAACAGCAGAGTAATTGATACTAGAATTCTTCTTAATTCTTTGTATTGTTCTCTAAGTATCATGAAATTATATATTTTCCAGATATTGACAGGAGATTGATCTCTCTCTCTCTCCCTCTCCATGTATATCTATCTATCTATCTATCTATCTGTCTGTCTGTCTATTATCTATCTATCTATCTATCTATCTATAGAGAGGAATATATATGGGAGAAATAATGGGGCTGCTTTAATTTTATATCCTACAGCATGATCTGTGTTGAGTCATCATAATTTATATTTATTATTTATCATGTATCTACTATATGCCAGGAACTGTGCTTCATGTATATTATCTTATTTAATCTTCACAATGTCCCTATGAATTTATTCTATTTTACAGTTGAAGAAAGATCAATGAAGAAAAAAATATCAGAAAAAGCACATTAGAAGTCAACGAGATAAGATAAGAGTACCTGCATTCAAATCTTAGCTCTGTTAGTGATTAGTTGTGGGGTTTGATCAAGCTACCTCATCTCTCTAAACTTCAGTTTTCTCATTTTTAAAGTGGAATCAATAATAATACATACACATAGAGTTATTAGGAGCGTTAAACAAGTTAACATATTAAAGCAGTTAGAATAACAGGTGGTACTAAGCATTATTATTACAAGCCTGAAATCAAATAACTAGAAAGTGGTAGAGCAGAGTTTTCAGATTCCAAAGCTTGTGGTTCTTTTTCAATTTCATATTGCTTCTAAGACATATTGAGGTCTATGTATCACAGGATTTAAAAAGTGAAATTGTCACTAATTGACAAAATTTCTGTTTATTTCTCAAAGAAAATATGTATGAAAGGATTCTCATTTAAAGGACTATTATTCCTTGGGGGCGAACTCTGGCATCTCAGAGCCTATTAGTACTAAACAGTTGTGCACATGTCACTTTTCAGGGACTGTGGAGTAGAATAAAGAGGAACTGTTATCTTGGAGGTGAGTTACTTGTGTCTCTTCCTCAACAGGGATTTGAAATTTTGCTAGTTCTTAGAATCATCCTGAGGAGGAGTTCAGTTCTCTCTCCCCAGCTGTTCAGAGCACCTGTTGTTTCCATGGCTCTCCTTTCCTTCTGGTCTCTTTCAAAAATCCTTTCCAGCCTCAGTGATGATGGTAGTGGGAATAGCTTTTTAAAACCACCACTTGCACAGTCTCAGCACAGCTTGTGTAAGTGGGATTTTAGGAATGCAGGCAAGAATGTATTGATGTGAACAGGCTAAAGTATTATTATTTGTTTTTATCTTGGTTGGATCTTGTGTGAGAGATCCAGATTAATTTTGGATTTCTGATGTTCATCATTAGATTGGAAGTTCCCTACCTACAGGTTTGCTCTGTAAAAACAAAAACAAAAAAAACCTGTTGTTTTTCATTATAATTCTCTTTTCTATTTATTCATCCTTAGGGAAGCCCTTAGGGAAGCCCTAAGGATGAATAAATAGAAAAGAGAATTATAATGAAAAACAACAGGTTTTTTTTGTTTTTGTTTTTACAGAGCAAACCTGTAGGTAGGGAACTTCCAATCTAATGATGAACATCCTTACACAGAGCTTTATAAAATTTAAGAGGAAATAACTCCCCCACCTCCTTTGTATGAAACCCTTTCAGCCATACCTTCCACTGACCAGTGAAAAAATGATTGTGGTGCACGATGGTGTGCTTCAGCCTGGGCTACAGGTCTCATGCCTTATCCCCAATTCAAGCACATCTTGGGCTTCCAAAAAATAACCCTATTAGGTTTTGCTGCTAAAATATTGTTTGAGAGTCAGATTAACTCATTTATTTCTCACAATTCCTGTGTAAGACAGTTTTGTTGTCCCTATTTTTACAGGTGCAAAACTTGAAATTCAAACTTGGTCAGCAAGTTATTTATGATTGTCAGAAAGCTAAAGAGTTGTAGAACTACAACCAATGTGTTGATCTTAAAGAGCAGGTTTATCTCATTAAGCCACTGTAAATAGGGGGCGGGCATGGGGAAAAGAGTATGAAAAGGAAGAAAACCTACATTTATTGAGTTCCTGCTATGTGCTAAGAATTTAACATTTCTGGCCTCATTTAATTCTCACAATAATCCAGTTACGTAAATATTATAATCTTCACGTTACAAATTAGGAAATCGGGATTAAGATTCAATAATTTACCTCAGTTAGATTTATAAATGAGGAGCTGAAATTTGAACCAAGGCAAGTCTGAATCTAAAGCCTATGTTCAAGATGAATGACTAATATTTTTTTTTGAATGACTAATATTTTTGATGTTAGTTCCAACTAATTGTTTAATGAGTCATCTTTGAAGACCTATTATATGCAATGCCCTTTATTAACCACTTTGTGGGAAGCAGAGATGCCACCAAAGATGGACTAGTGTCAAATATCAGACCTTCCCCTTACTGGTGGTCCTTGAACCAGTGATTTACCCTCTCCACACCTCAGTTTCTTCATCTTTAAAAGAGGGATAGTAGTACCTATCTTTTAGGGTTGTTGTGAGCATTAGAGCTGATGTACTTGGTACCATGTTGGAATTTCATACATATTATAATTATGGGACTCACTGTTTAGAAAGGGAAAAAAAGACAAGTGCACATATCACTGTGAGATCCATTAATAAGAAGTATCTTCAGAGAGATAAAAGTTCTAAGAGAAGGTTTACTTCAGCCTGACCCTGATTGATGGGGGAGAACCAGTAAAAACTTCATAAAAAAGGTGGCATTTTAAACACCAGAGGTTCGGTAGAATTCAGATATGGGAGAAGGGTATTCCAAATAGAAGCATATTTAAGAAAGCATGAGGGGTTTCAAGGCAAAGAGTGAGTCTAACTTGGCTGAAGTGTGGGGATCTCATAAGGAATTTATAAGCTGTAAGATTGGAAAGATCAGTTAGCTTTAGGCTGTGGATAAAAGGAGACAGGCTTTATTCAGTAGGCAGAAGGGGGCTGTTTATAGTCTTGAACTATTCTTTTTCTAAAACATTGTTATTACTAAAGTTTTATGTACTAAATTTTATTTTAAATATTGAAATAGGATATGTATGCTGGTTGATTTTAGAAAATTGGACACTATTTGCTGCATTCTAACTTTTGCAAAAATCCTTTTTTAAAAAATTTTAAAATACTTTTAAATATTAGTAAGAGCCACTTTGATTTAGAAATTCTTTTAGGCAAAGGATGCAAAGTGGGTGAGCTGGACCTACTTTTTAAATAACTGATTTATTGAGATATAATTCATATGCATACAAATCACCTTTTAAAGTGTATAATTTAGTGGTTTTTCTTTATATTCACAGAGTTGTACAGCCATCATCAGTATCTAATTCCAGAACATTTTCATCATCCCCCAAAGAAATCCTCATACCCCTCTCTCCAGCACGTTGGCAACTACTAATCATTTTCTGTAGATCTGCCTATTTTAGATAAATGGAATCATATAATAAGTGATCTTTTGTGACTAGTTTCTTTCAATTAGCATAATGTTTTCAAGGTTCATCCACATTGTAGCATGCATTAGTATTTTATTCCTTTTTATTGCAAAATAATATTTCATGGATGGATATACTACATATTTTTTATCCATTGATGAACATTTGGGTTGTTTGAAAATTATGACTATTATGAATAATAACTTGTGAACAGATTTTTTGTGTGGAGATATGTTTTCATTTCTCTTGAAATGTGTATCTAGTAGTATAATTCCTGGTGACTCTGTTTAACTCTTTGAGGAACAGCCAAATTTTTCCAAAGTGGCTGCACCATTTTTGTTCATACCAACAATGTTTTTCCAATTTCTCCACATCCTAACCAATACTTGTTATTGTTCATCTTTTACAGTAGCCACAATTTTTTGGTGTGAAACGTATCTTACTGTCATTTGATTAGCATTTCCATAATTATTCAATACTAATGATGTTGAGCATCTTTTCATGTACTTGCTGGCCATTTGTATGCCTTCTTTGGAGAAATGTCTGTTCAAATATTTGCGCATTTTAAAATTGGGTTGTTTGTCCTTCTGTTGTTGAGTTGTAATAGTTCTTTATTCTTGATAATGCCCCCTTATCAGATATATTATTTGTAAATATTTTCTTCCATCTATGGGTTGCATTTTGATTTTATTGATCCTTTCATTTGAAGCACAAATTTTGATGAAGTCTATTTTTTTCCTTTGGTTGCTTGTGCTTTTGATGTCATGTCTAAGAAATCATTGCCTAACCCAAGGTTGTGAAGGTTTACACTTACGTCTTCTTCTAAGAGTTTTATAGTTTTGGTTCTTACATGTAGGTCTTTGATCCATTTTGAGTTAATTTTTACATGTGGTGTGAAGTAGGGGTCCAAATTCATTCGTGTGTGGATATTTAGTTTCTCAAAGCCATTTGCTGAAAAGGCTATTCTTCCCCCCATTGAATTGTCTTGGCACCAGAGTTGAAAATCAATTGACTATAAATGTAAGAGTTTATTTCTGGACTCTCAGTTCTACTCAATTCAGCTATATCCTATCTTTATGTCAGTACCCCACTGTCTTGATTATTGTAGTAAATTTTGAAATCAAGAAGCTTAAATTATCCAATGTTTTTAGTCTTTTTCAAGATTCTTTTGCTTACTCTGGGTCACTTGCATTTCTATTTGAATTTTAGGATCGGCTTGTCAATTTCTGCAAAAAAAAAAAAAAAAAGCTGGGATTTGTATAAGGGTCATGAATCTGAAAATCAGTTTGGGGAGTATTGCCATTTTAACAATATTAAGTCTTCCAATGCATGAATATGGGTTGTCTTTACATTTAATTTCTTTCAACAGTGATTTTTGTAGTTTTTAGTGTACATGCCTTGCACTGCTTTTGTTAAATTTATTCCTAAGTATTTAAAAAATTCATTACAAATGGAATTAAAAAAATTATTTTCATGTGATAGAAATGCAATTGATTTTTTATATATTGGACTTGCATCCTGCAACCATGTTTAACTTGTTCACTAGTTCTTATAGTTTTATTGTGTTTGACTTCCTTAGGATTTTCTGTGTACAGGATCAAGTCACCTGTGACTAGAGATAATTTTACTTCCCACCTTTCAATCTGGATTGTTTTTATTTCTTTTTCTGGCCTAATTGCCTTGGTTAGAACCTCTAACATAATTTTGAATAGAAGTAGAGAGAGTGGACATTCTTGTATTAGTCCTCATCTTAGAGGGAAATCTTTCATTAAGTATGATGTTAGCTGTGAGTTTTCCAGTGATACTTTTTATTTATGTTGAAGGGGTTGGGTCTGTTTTACAGATTGATTTTTTTTTTCTGAGTCCACCTTTTTAAAAAACATTGAGCTGACATGTAAAAATTAGGAGATTTCACACAAAAATCTAAATTTCTGGATTCTCTGAAAAAAAAAACAACAACAAAAGATCTAACAATGACAACACTTGGCTCACATCTGTACATAGCAACAATTACTGCCTCCTCTAGGTGGATGGCTATGTTCTCTTCAATTCTGAATTTGTGAATCTTCTCTGATTCTGCTAAGAGATCTGAGGATTTACAAGTTTAGATCGGTTTAGTAACAATTCTGGACTCCTATAATTTGAGTCATTACTAGGGTTATCCTCAGTAGCTTTTGTAGAAATTAGCTGGCTTTCAATGTGCAAATCCAATTTGATGTATAGTTAACTAGTCATAATGTTTCTCTGTACCTCTCTTTTCCATAGTCACTTTTAAATATCCCTGTATTCAGTATAGTTGACCAGAATTTACTTTCATGGAAAAAACCAGTATGGAATTCACTTGTATGCAGGGATTTATGGAAATCAAAAACTGAGGGAGAATTTGAATGCAGTTTAACACTATAGTATATCACTGGAAGAACCACTATATATATGGTAACCTTTTCACAAAAAGGTGTGTCTATCTTTTTTATATCTCTCGAATCTAGCACAGTGCCTGGCACTAGGTTGCCTCACTAAATTTGTGTTGAGTGAATATTAGCTGTTAGTAATATTTAGATGAGGATTTCTTATGTGTGTAAAAACTCCAGGGACAAAATTTTATGAAAAATCAAATGTAGTACTTTTATGTTTTGATGACACAAATAGTCATAGGAAATAATGTTTACCTTCTTTTATGTCATTATGCCACAAATATAATTTGTAAGTGATAAGGCTAATAAGCAGAAAACTTGATATTTTGTGACATATTAAAAGAGTTAGTGATTTTTTGTAATTAAAAATATTTTCTGTGAGTAAAAACTATGGCCATGAATTTTTAGCATATTAGGGAGTTTGGTGAAGATAAACTCTTTTTTATGTCCTATATGATATTGCAGAGGAAAACAGCAGCCAGGAGATATCTTTGGAATGTCTATAATATCATTGCCATCCACTGACTCTAGGCTTTTGTGTTGTAGAAGAGCCGTAATTAGATAGTATTCATTTATTTCCTGGAAGTAATATATCCTGATGGCATCAATTGCCTTTTTAACATTAAATGTTTCATCCTCAGTGGCACCCAAATGGCTTTGACATTTGTATTACCTCCCAGAGTGCACATATTCCAGCTCAAAGAATAGAACTGTGTTGGGTAGCCTTAATATACTCCACGGAGCAATGGATGTGAAACAAATTATATAGTTCAGTTCCCAAGTTAAGCCAGTCTTCTTTTTGGAGGAACAGGTAGGGAGATAGAGCTAGGGGATGATTTTTTAAAACAATTTTCTTCTTGGCGATTTCAGTATTACATGCTATATATTTTTGAAGAGATCTTGTTTAAACCTATAGACAGGATTAAAAGTCAGCTGTTAGGAAGAAGCATCTGTGGTCATATGTTTGGTGAGCTGGTGAGAGCAAGAGACAGAGCTGGGGATTCTGCCAACTAGTAGCAGATATCTGTGGTTAGAAGTACAAGGTCACCCCACTTTTCTAAGCATTTTCATGGAGTCCAAGGAAGTTCTTGTTCACTGTAAGTTAATATATTTTCCTATTGACCTACTTATGGTGAATGGGACATGACTGGTGACTTGAAATATTTCCTTAATGATTTGCTTAAATATTGAATCCTGGAGCTCTCATATATTGTTTGCTTTGTTTGTTCTCTGTACTACTAAAATCACTCCTAAACTTATGATTAGAAAATCAGGGATTTAAGTGCTGACAAAGGGCTGAAAAATTGTCTGGTAACTTGGAGCTTTACTTAGAAATTATATGTGTATTTCTCCTGTGAAAATGCCTATATTGTAACCTGACTAGTAAGTGCATGGAAAGATATATTAAAACTCTTATGTGTGTAACAAACTTGTAATTTGGTTTGCCATTTTGTTGTGGTTTGAGTACAAGATTGCAAAATATCTTAATGGTATGTATTGAATATTGATCTGCCTAATTAAGAATTTGGAAGAAAATGTCTTTTTTTTTCCCCAGAATGGTGTTTCCTATGTGATTTTGAGTAAAATAGCTGCAAAACTAGTTTTCCTTGTACTAAAATAAGTTAGTTCATTTTTTTCTTCTAACATACATGTAGGTTATTTTTAATAGCTAAAGATGATGATAAAGTTAATGGGTAATTAATCATTAATTAAGTACTAGTAATTAAATAAAGTGCTATACTAAACATTTTATATATCTTATCTCATTTGGTAACTTTAGGAGATAAGTGAAAATTTTCACTTTATGTATGAGGAAATTGAGATCAGAACCGTTAGTTTCCCAACTTGTACATGCTAGAGGTAGGATTTATATCCCTCTCTATTTATATTTATCTATATGCTTGTCATCCTGATCGCAAAGTTGATGCTGTTAACCATTGCTAGACTGCACTCCATGAATAATCACATAGCACACAATAGTATTGCCAGTTCATGTCAACCAAAGGAGTGGAAACACCTTCAAGGTGTAGAAATTGTTTCTTCAATTTCTGCTTGAATTGTTGGGAATTGACACTGAGCTCATCTCAGAGGAAGAGAAGACAACATTTTCCATCAAATTTCTGTAAATCATGTTGATTCTGCTGTCTTTACAGTGGCACAGTAGTGTCATCATGTATTAATCTACATTCCAGAAAAGTGTGCCCCACGGAGAGAATGTGTGGCAACAGCTGGTTATGGCAGCTGTAGGTAATAAACACAATGAGACAAGCCTCAAAGTTCAGTCTCTTCTTTCTGCATATATTCCCTTTGTATATCAAAAGGAGGAGTTAAGTATGTGTGTGTTAATTGTACTTAGCAAAGAAACAGAATCACCATGGTATTGTTATTCAAGTTCTTAGAATGTTAATGCCAGAAAGTACCTCCTTTTGGGACTTAGTTCAGTCATTAAGGAAAATGAACAAACTTGAATGAAATTGCTTTCAGAGAGTAAGGAACAGCGTCTTTTTTACTGCTATATCCCCAAAGTACTTATAATAGATATAGATACTTACGTAAGGCTCAATAAATATTTGCTGATTGATGGATTGATTGCTCTATTTCACATGGGTGATAGTAGTTCAGGTTATAATCTGAGTCTTTTGACATTCAGGTTCAGTGCTTTTCTTACCACACTGAGCTGCTTACATTCCTATCTCAAAATAATAATTGCTTTCTCTTTCGAAAGAAGGAAATTAAAGCTCTAAGAGATTAAAAGTAAGTGGCCCAAGTTCACACAGGTAGGCCGTGGCTGAAGAAGGTCATAAAGCCTAGTCTGCTTGATGCTAAAGTTTGTGTTCTTAGATGCCACACTGTACTGCTGCTTTCCAGAACATTAACTCACACCATATTTTATAGATGTAATTTGTACTAGTATCTTAAGACTTTAAAAAAAAATTAATTAATTTACTTATTTATTTATTTTTGACTGCATTGGGTCTTCGTTGCTGCATGCGGGCTTTCTCTAGTTGCGGCGAGTAAGGGGCTACTCTTCATTGTGGTGCACGGGCTTCTCATTGCAGTGGCTTCTCTTGTTGCAGAGCATGGGCTCTAGATGCACGGGCTTCAGTAGTTGTGGCTTGTGGGCTCTAGAGTGCAGGCTCAGTAGTTGTGGCACACGGGTTTAGTTGCTCCGCGACATGTGGGATCTTCCTGGACCAGGGCTCGAACCCGTGTCTCCTGCATTGGCAGGCGGATTCTCAACCACTGCGCCACCAGGGAAGCCCTGCACAAGTTTTTGATGTAGTCCCTGGCAGCTACATAATGGATTTTGCCTGTCCTATAATATTCTATGAGATCATAAAGTTACTCTTCTGTGAAATTTGATCAGTGTGGTCAGACATGAGGATGTTTTTATTCAGTCTCATGATTAGAGAAGTAAGACCCTATATGTGAATGTAGAAAAATGTTTCGTCATATAAAAATAAAAGTAAAAAAGAAGAAAGGAAACAAAAAATAAGAGGAAACAAAGGGAAAAGAAAAGAAAGGAAAAGAAATGAAAAGAAGGCCTGGATATTTATATTTGTTAACTTGTTTTAAACCTTAAGTATATATGATATGTGAAGTTTAAATGTTTATAGATGATTGAATGACATCTCATTAGCTCAACAGGCTTAAAATATCATTTAGGTCCTCAAAACAGTTAGAAAAGTGTTTTGGGTTTGATAATTACTTTTTCAGAGGGGTATGTGTGTGTGTAAAAGATGTAGCACAACCATGTTTAATAATTAACATTTATTAGGGGTTTATTCTATGCAATGCAGCACTCTAAGCATTTTACATTTAATCCTTTCAACAACCCTGAAATGTAGGTGCTATTATTATTTCCATTTTGTAGGTGAAGAAATAGAGAAGTTGAGTAACTTGCTGAAGGTCTCACAACTAGTGAGTGGGAAGCTGTTTATCTGGTCTTCCTGCTGATGGCAATAACATTTGATTGCAGTTTTCAGTTAGGGTCTACGCCATCCTGAACTCTTGCTCTAAAAATCCTTAGTTATATTTAGTAATTTAGAATTTATAAAGTCAATCAAAAAATAACTCCCTCAATGGAGTGTGAAGGTTAAATTATTTATTATAGAGTTTAGCATAATTATATATACTAAATCCTAAATAATATGTGTTGGGGTTCTGCTGCATAATGTCATTTCTTTTTTACCAAGAAATTGGTGAAAATTTTTATGTCTGGCTGAAAAAAAATGGCTCTATACTAGTCTGGTCTAGGTTTTGCCTTGCGTGTCCTATTATTTGCCTTCTGTAACTATATTACACTGGTTCCTCATTGCTTTATAGTGGCTTGAATGCTTCCTGGCATCAGAAATTTCTGTAAAAACCACATAGAATTTTTAACCTCTATACCTCAAGTTCAGATTCCCCCCCAACTCTTTATTAAAAAAAATTAAAACTTACTGTGAAAAGAGTGGTACAAAAAACCCCCATATACATTCTTAGATTATCCAATTGTTAATATTTTGCCACAGTTGCATATCCTCTCTCTGTATGTGTATGTATTTGATGAGTAATTTGAAATTAAACTGCAGATATCATGACACCCTAATGTTTCAGCATGTATCTCCTAAGTACATGAAAGTCTCTGACAGGATACCACGATCACATTTTCTGTTTTCTTCTCTTATAGATGTGTATGACTATTGCTTGTGGTTTTCTTTTCATCTTGGAAATGTTTTATATTTTCTTGGACCAGCAATGACAGAGGATTCTTTGTAGGCAGGGTAGGTGCTTGGGTGGCTTGCTAGATTTCTTATTTTAAGTGCCCTTTTTATTGGTGTAGTGAAGTGCTTTTAAAAAGTATTTGCGGGCTTCCCTGGTGGCGCAGTGGTTGCGCGTCCGCCTGCCGATGCAGGGGAACCGGGTTCGCGCCCCGGTCTGGGAGGATCCCACATGCCGCGGAGCGGCTGGGCCCGTGAGCCATGGCTGCTGAGCCTGCGCGTCCGGAGCCTGTGCTCCGCAACGGGAGAGGCCACAACAGAGGGAGGCCCGCATACCACAAAAAAAAAAAA
>NC_041229.1:47606880-47650461 GCF_002837175.3 Physeter macrocephalus
TGTGCCCCGCAACGGGAGAGGCCACAACAGTGTGAGGCCCGCGTACCACAAAAAAAAAAAAAAAAAAAAAAAAGTATTTGCTAATACAAATGAATGTATATGCAAAACAGAAAACAGACTCACAAATATAGAAAACAAACTAGTGGTTACCAAAGAGGAGAGGGAATGGGGAGGGGCAAATTAGCATTATGAGATTAAGAGATACAAACTACTATGAATAAAATAGATAAGCAACAAGGATATATTATATAGCACAGCAAATTATAGCCATTTTCTTGTAATAACTTTTAATGGAATATAACCTGTGAAAATACTGAATCACTATGCTGTATACCTGACACTAATATAATATTGTAAATCAACTCTACTTCAATAAAAAATTTGGCATTTTGTTTGGGGTAGGGGTGGGGTTAGTATACTTCTGATTTTGTGCTTCTCATTTGCTTCTGTAGGGCCCTTAATTTCTACCGCTTGCTTCCTTCTTTCTTTTCAATGCCAACCTCCAGGAGACTTCCCCTTCCAGGCTGCCTTTCTCTCTCCCTCTCTCTCTCTCTGCTCCAGAAGTGGATTCAACCTTCACTGAAGTTCTGCGATTCTTATGTAATTAAGTCCTGGACTTGATGATCAACAATTTCTGTCTTCTGGCTGCAGGAGATGAGTGTCTTTATATATTGCTAGGGAGTTCTTCTGACTTTTACAATTTGTCTTAATTTGTGATTAATGGCTCTGAGCTTTGCATTGTCTTTCTTCAAAGCTTTTATCGCACTTAGCAACATCCATTCAAATCTTTTGTTCTTATAATTATTATTTCCTCTGAACCTCTTGTATGACTGAGATATTATACCTGCCATTATTTTCCCTACTACCAGTTTTTCATGCCAGTTGACCACAGGTGAAAGTTTTAACAACTGCACTGTTACAACACTCCAGGACTTATTATCAGTGCTCTACCTACCTCCAGTATTGGTGTTCTTGTTGCCAGCTGGCTGGTGTGTGCTAGAGCTCAAAAATTCCATTTTATAGTTTGCTTTTTTCAGAATACTCCTTGTACCAACTCTCTTAGGTCAGTGACCCTAGGAAACAGATTCTGGGATGGAGAATTTTCAAATAGGAAACTTTACTGAGGAGTACTCTCAGGAACACACCTATGAGGAAGTAAGGACACAAGAAGGCAAGTGATAAGTTGAACTACACAGTGGTTACCAAAAAGTTCTCGCTTGAGGTACATGAGTCCTGGAGCTTAGATGACCTTTCAGAGTTATTCTAAATTGAGGCAGGGTGACCAGATCTCACATTGAGCAGTCATTGGATACTGGCTACCTTTGCAGAAGGGATGAAACTTTGAGTGAGGGAGCTCTGTTTGAGCTGAGAGCAGGTTCTAGGGAGGGACTTAGATGTGAGCTGTTAGTAGCCAACAAAACTGGCAGCTAAAGATTTGAGGGCCTTGGTTTGATGGAGAAATCTAGGTCATACACCACAGTCTGCACTAGAAGACGTAAGAGAAAAAGTAGGAAGACCTATCAAGAGGTCAGTGAAGTACTTCAGATAATGATAGCTTGTAGTTTGGGAGAACAGTGGATGTAGTGAGAGGTGGTTGGATTTGGGATATATTTCAAAGGATTTGCTGTTGGATAAGATGTCAGAAGAGAGAGGGGTAAAGGGTGTTTTCAAAGATTTGTGCCTGAACAACTGTAAGAATAAAGTTGCCTCATCAATTTAATGAGAAGTGATGGCTAGCACACTTTGTTTTCTTAAAACAGTTATATTAGCTGAAGAATATAACCTCTTTTTATAATTTCTAGCTGAAAAGAATGTGGGCCTATAACTTTCTGTTTCTACAACATAAATTACCAAAATTGATCCATTTAGAAATTTAAAAATTGCATAGACTTATAACCTTGGAATAAATTAAAACTTGGTCAAAGAATTATCTTTAATGAAATAAACTCGGGTAGGATTAAAGTCAAATACTTTAAAACTTTCAAAAATAGGTAATTCTTATGAAAAGTACCTATTTCCAAAGGAGTGAAATAGCGAGAAACCTTTGTAACTAATTTTAAGAAAATAGCATAACTCTGATATCAAAACTGAACACAGGTAACACTAAGAGAAGAAAATGCAGATTAATCTCATTTGTGAATATAGATTAAAAATCCTAATCAAAGTACTAATAAATTCTGATTCAAGAGTACATTAAAGATGTCAGCAAAATGGTGGCACAGGAATTCTACTGCTCCTTTCCCCGCAGAAACATCATTTTGAATAACCATTTACACATGAAATAACTTCACAGGAGCCAAGGATTCCAGGTGAAGGATTAGATTACAGCACCTGGATGAAGCAGAGAAATAAGAAAGGACGCATTGAAGAGGGTAGGAAAGATAGATTCATACTACTTCTCCATTAATCCTCCCCCAAACCAGAGCAGCCCAGCCCAGAGACAGATCCCATGGCACTGGGCTCTCTGTGGGCTCCCAGGGACCCAGGCACGTCTCTCCTTGTGGCACCTGCTGGCACCAGTGGCCCCAGGCAGTTCCTGTGGCCTCAAATGGCATTCATAGCACCAGGTTCCTGGTCAGGCTCCCAGGAACCCAGGTACCCCTCTCAACCTAGTGCCAGCTGCCTCCAACAGCCCCAGGAGGCTCCTGTAGCCCCAGGCAATGACACCAGGCTGCACATGAGCTCCTGTGAATCCAGGCCCCTGGCTCACCCTGGTGCCTGTTGGCTCCAGCAGCCCTAGGTGGCTCCTGAAGCCCCTGGCAGTTACAATGGTACTAAGCTTCTGGCAGACTCCTGTGAATCATGGTCCATTGCTGACACTGGTGCCTGGCAGTTGTAGTGGCCCAGACAGCTCACATGGCTTCAGGCTCCCAGGGAGCCCCTTTGAACTCAGGCTCCTGGCTCACCCAGGTGCTGTCTGGCTCCAGCAGCCCCAAACAGCTCAGTGGCCTGAGGTGGCTCTCAGAGTTCCAGGCAGCTTCTTAAGCTGCAGGATCCCAATGGGCTTCCAGACTCCTGGCCCATCCCACCACTGGCCTGTTACCTTGGCTGTAGCCAGCTCCTATAGCCTGAGGGTCCCAATCAATTCCTGCAAACCTAGGCTCCACGACACTTGTGAACCCATGGTGTCTATGGGGTCTGGCACCAGGCTGACTACCACTATCTCAAGCTTTCAAACCATCCCAGAACTAGACTTCCCAAGGACTCCAGCAGCAAGCCTGCTTTCAGACATCACCAGACTGCCTACCCAGAATCTCTGGATAGGTTGAGTGACAAAGGGCTTCACCTGCTGAAGCCAGTCTGTAACGACTAGAAGAGATGCCTATGACCTCAGGTGCACAGACATCAATGTGAGGTCACAAGAATCATGAATAATCAAGGACACATGACATCACCAAAGGAAACTAATAAAATTTCAGTGGCTGACCCTAAAGAAATAGAGACCTATAAACTGACAAAGAATTCAGAATAATCCTCTTAAAGAAATTCATAGATATAAAAAAAAACACAGACAACTGAATGAAATTAGAAAAATAATACATGAACAAAATGAGAAGTTTGACAAAGAAATAAAAAGAAATCTAAGAGTTGAAGAGTATAATGACAGAACTGAAGGATTTAGCAGAGGATTTCAACAAGAGATTTGACAAAACAGAAGAAAGAATTAGTGAACTAAAAGACAGGTTATTTGAAATCATATACTCAGAGAAGCTATGGGATAAAGTTTAAAGAAACAATCTTGGAATTATTTGAGTCCCAGAAGAATAAGAAGAAGAGAAAGAAGCAGAAAGCTCATTTAAAGAAATAATGGCAGAGAATCCCCCAATCTGGGGAGAGATTTAGATATCCAAGTTTATGAAATTAATAGGTCAAAATTTCAATCCCAAGTAGTCTTCACTAATATACATTGTAATAAAACTGTATAATATCAAAGGCAAAGAGAGAATTTTAAAAGCAGCAAGAGAAAAAATATTCTCACATAAAAGGAAATACTCATAAGGCTGCCAGAGGGTTTCTCAGTAGAAATCTTTCAGGTCAGGAGAGAGTGGGATGATGTATTCAAAGTGCTGAAATAAAAAAAAAACTGCTAACCAGAATACTTTGCCCAACAGAGCTGTCTTTCAGGAATGTGCAAGAGAGAGACTTTCCTAAACAAAACCTGAGAGAGTTCATCACAACTAGACTTTCTTTACAAGAAATGGTGAAAGGAGTTCTTCAAGCTGAAATTAAAGGATGCTAATTAGTCACAAGAAAACATGAAAATATATCATGCTGGTAAAGGTAGGGATATTGTCAAATTCAGAATATTCTAATATTGTGGAAAGATGGCACTAATCACTAAACTCTGGTATAAAGGTTTAAACGACAATCTGACCTACAGAATTGTAAGATAATGTGTTATGTCAGCAACAGAAAACTAATATAAGCACCCAGAGACAACATGTATGTGTCCACATGGCTTCATCTTCAGGATTTAGGAATTGGAAAATTAGCTAACTCTTCCACCTTAATTAAACAACATTAAAAGAGCTATCACTTCAAAAAAAATAAAGGTTTAAATGACAAAAAATTAAAAGTAACTATAGCTACAAAAATTTGTAAATGGGTACATAATATAGAAAGAGGTAGATTATAATATTAAAATGTAAATTATGTTGGAGAGAAAGGGTAAAACTTTGTATGTGATTGAAGTTGTCATTAGCATAAAGTTGACTGTTATAACTAAAAAGATGTTTTATGTAAGCCTCATGGCTTACAAAGCAAAAACATTCAGTAGATACATACAAGATAAAGAAAAGGGAATCAAAGCCCTTGATTACAAAAAAATCATCAACCCAGAAAGAAAGACAATACAACAGGAAGACAGGAACAAGGAAACTACAAAAAGCCAGAGAAGAATAAGATGGCATTGGTCAACCTTACCTATCAATGATTACTTTCAATGTTATTGGATTAAATTCTCCAATAAAGAGGCATAAAGTGGCTGGATGGATTAAAAACAAGACCCAACTATATGCTGCCTGCAAGAGACTCACTTCAGCTTTAAGGACACACACAGATTGAAAGTGAAGAGATGGAAAAAAGATATTCTATGCAAATGGAAAACAAAAGAGAGCATGAATAGCTGTACTTATATCAGACAAAATAGACTTTAAGTCAAAACCTGTAACAGGGAACAGAGAGGTATTTATGTAATGATAATTCATTGAGAGTATATAACAATTATAAATATATATGCACCAAACATTACAGAACTTAAATAAGTTAAGCACAAATGGTAACTGATCTAAAGGGAGAAATAGACGAGGATACAATAATAGTAGGGGACTTCAGTACCCCATTTTCAACAATGGATAGATCATTCAGACATAAAATTAACAAGGAAACATTAGACTTGAACCATACTTTAACCAAATGGAAGTAATAGACATATGTAGAATATTCCATCCAACAGCAGCAGAATACACATTCTTTTCAAGCACACAGGGAACATTCTCTAGGATAAATATGTATTAAACACAAAACCAGCCTTAGCAAATGAACGATGATTGAAACTATACCAAGTATATTTTCCAACCACAATGGCATGAAATTAGAAATTAATAACAGGGGGAAAACTGGAAAATTCACAAATATGTGAAACCAAACAGCACACTCCTGAATAACCAATGGGACAAAAAGAAATTTGAAGAGAAATTTTAAAAAAATCTTGAAACAAAAGAAAATAGAAATATGACATACCAAAACTTATGGGAATCACCAAAAGCAGTTCTTAGAGTGAAGTTTTTAGTGATAAAATGCCTACATTAGGAAAAAGGAAGGGTCTCAAATAAATAACCTACCTTTGCACCTCGAGGCACTAGAAAGAACAAAGTAAGCCCAAAGTTAGCAAAAAGAAGGAAATTACAAATATCGGAGCTGAAATAAATTAAATAGAGAAAGGAAAAAGATCAGTAGATCTAAGAGCTGTTTTTTTGGACAAGATAAACAATATCGACAAACCCTTAGCTAAACTAACTAAGAAAAACAGAGAAAAGACTCAAATAAAATCTGAAAGGAGAGACATTAAAATTGATAAAACAGAAATAGAATGGCTCATGAGGCTGCTATGAACAATTATGTGCCAACAAATTGGAATGACCTAGAAGAAATGCATAAATGCCTAAAACATGTAACTTATCAAGATGGAATCATGAAAAAATAGAAAATCTGAACAGACCAATTTCTAGTAAGAGAGTGAATCAGTAATAAAAAAAAATCTCCCAACAAAGCCCAGACCAAATGGTTTCACTGGTGAATTCTACTAAACATTTAAAGAAGAATTAACACCAATCCTTCTCAAACTCTTCCAAAAAATTGAACAGGTGTGAACACTCCCAAACTAATTTTACAAGGCCAGCTTTAACCTGACACCAAAACCAGATAAGGACACTATAAGAAAATAAAACCACAAGTTAATATTCTTGATGAATATAGATGCAAAAATTTCCCCCCCCAAAAAATACTAGCAAACTGAATTCAACTGTACATTAAAAGGATCATACACCACAATCAAGTGGGATTTATCCCTGTGTTACAAGGATGATTCAACATATGGAAATCAGTAAATATGATACACAACATTAACAAAATGAAGGATAAAAATCATATGATCATTTCAATAAATGCAGAGAAATCATTTGACAGAGTTCAATATCCTTTCTTGATAAAGGCTCTCAACAAATTGGGTGTAGAAGGAATATACCTCAACATAATAAAGGCTATTTATGACAAACCCATGGTACACATCAAACTCAACAGTTAAAGGTTAAAAGCTTTTCCACTAATATCAGAAAAAGTCAAGGGTGCCTACACTCACCATTCATATTCAACATAGGACTGTAAGTTTTACAGTAATCAGGCAAGAAAAAGAAATAAAAGGCAATCAAATTGGAAAGAAAAAAATAAAGCTCTCTGTTTCCATATGATAAGAATTTTTAAATAGAAAGCCCTAATGACTCCTCCAAAAAACTGTTAGAGAGTATCAATGAATTCAGTAAAGTTGCAAGATACAAAATCAACATACAAAAATCAGTGTGTGTCTGTACATAATAATGAACTATTGAAAAAATAAAACATTGCCATGTATAATAGCATCAAAAGGAATAAAATACTTAGAAATAAATTTAACCAAGGAGGTGAAATATCTATACACTGAAAATTACAAGACACTGATAAAAGAAATTGAAGAACACATGAATGGAAAAATATTCCATATTTATGGATCAAAATAATTAATTTTGTTAAATGTCCATATCACACAAGGCCATCTGTAGATGCAGTGCAATCCCTATCAAAATTCCAGTGACATATTTCACAGAAATAGAAAAAGCAATTCTAAAATTTGTGTAGAACCACAAAAGACCACAAATAGACAAAGTAATCCTGAGAAGGAAGAACAAACCTGGAGGCATCACACTTCCAGCTTTCCAACTATATTACAAATCTATAGTAATCAAAATGGTATAGTACTGGCATAAAAATAGACCCATAGGGCTTCACTGGTGGCGCAGTGGTTGAGAGTCCTCCTGCCGATGAAGGGGACACGGGTTCATGCCCCAGTCTGGGAAGATCCCACATGCTGCGGAGCGGCTAGGCCCGTTAGCCATGGCTGCTGAGCCTGCACGTCCGTAGCCTGTGCTCCACAACGGGAGAGGCCACAACAGTGAGAGGCCCAAGTACCGCAAAAAAAAAAAAAAAATATATATATATATAGACCCATAGATCAATGGAACAGAATAGAGAGACTAGAAATAAGCCCACATATATACAAGCAACTAATATTTGGCAGTGGAGCCAAGAAGACTCAATGGGGAAAGGATAGTCACTTTAATAAATGATGTTGGAAAAACTGGATAATCCCTTGCCAAAGAATGAAATTGGACCCCTTACACCCCTCACAAAAATTAACTCAAAGTGAATTGAAGACTTAAGTATAAAAACCATAACTGTAAAGCAACTAGAAGAAAACATAGGGGAAAAGTTTCTTGATTGGTCTCAGCAAAGATTTTTTGGATGTGATACCAAAAGTGCAAGCAACACAAGCAAAAATAAACTAGTAGGACTATATCAAGCTTAAAAGCTTCCACACAGCAAAAGAAACAATGAACAAAATGAAAAGGCATCGTATGGAATGGGAGAAATATTTGCAAACCATATTTCAGATAAGAGGTTAATATCCAAAAAATATGAGGAACTCATACACCTCCATAGGAACAAACCCAATTAAAATCCAATTAAAATATGGGCAAAGGACTTGAACAGTTTTCCAAAGAAGGCATACAGTTGGCCAATAGGTGCATGAAAATGTGCTTGAATCACTAACTGTAGAAATGCAAGTCAAAACCACAATGAGATATTACCTCACACCTATTATCAAATCAAAAAGACAAGAGACAACAAGTGTTGATGAGGCTATGGAGAAAAAGGGAATAGCTTTTTGTTGGTGGGGATGCAAATTGGTACAGCCACTGTGGAAAACAGTATGAGGTTCCTCAAACAATTAAAAATGGAACTATGATTGGATTCAGTACTCCCACTTTTGGGTATATTTCCCAAGGAATTAAAAACACTATCTTTTTTTTTTTTTGAAGTACAGTTCATTTACAATGTTGTGTTAGATTCAAGGGTACAGCAAAGTAATTCAGTTTTATATATATATACATACATATTTTTTACAGATTCTTTTTCATTATAGGTTATTACAAGACATTGAATATGGTTCCCTGTGCTATACAGTAGGTCCTTGTTTTTTATCTGTTTTATATATAGTAGTATGTATCTCTTAATCCCTAACATCTAATTCCCCCACCATCTTCCCTTTTGGTAACCGTAAACTTGTTTTCTATGTCTGTGAGTCTATTTCTGTATTGTAAATAAGTTCATTTGTATCTTTTTTTTTTTTTTTAGATTTGTTGCTGTAAATGGCATTATTTCATTCTTTCTTATGGCTGAATAATATTCCATTACACACACACACACACACACACACATACATACATACAGAGATGTTGAGCATCTTTTCATGTGCCTGTTGGCCATCTGTATGTTTTCTTTGGAGAAATGTCTAGGTCTTCTGCCCATTTTTTTTTTTAGTTGAGCTATATGAGCTGTTTGTATATCTTGGATATTAATCCCTTGTTGGTTGCATCATTTGCAATATATTTTCCTCCCTTTCTGTAGGTTTTTTTCATTTCGTTTATGGTTTCCTTTGCTGTGCAAAAGCTTTTAAGTTTAACTAGGTCCCATCATTTATTTTTGCTTTTGTTTCCATTACTCTAGGAAATGGATCCAAAAAAATATTGCTGCAATTTATGTAAAAGAGTATTTTCCCATGTTTTCCTCTAGGAGTTTTATAGTATCTGATCTTACATTTAGGTCTTTAATCCATTTTGAGTGTATTTTTGTATATGGGGTTAGAGAATGTTCTAATTTCATTCTATTACATGTAGCTGTCCAGTTTTCCTAGCACCACTTATTGAAGAGACTGTCTTTTCTCTATTGTATATTCTTGCCTCCTTTGTTGCAGATTAATTGGCCATAAGTGCATGGGTTTATTTCTGGGCTTTC
This sequence comes from Physeter macrocephalus, assembly GCF_002837175.3. NCBI lineage: Eukaryota > Metazoa > Chordata > Mammalia > Artiodactyla > Physeteridae > Physeter > Physeter macrocephalus. The sequence continues at coordinate 47,616,490 of NC_041229.1, forward strand.
TATCTTGTTCCACTGATCTATGTGTCTGTTTCTGTGCCAGTACCATACTGTTTTGATTACTGTAGCTTTGTACTATAGTCTAAAGTCAGAGAGCATGATTCCTCTAGCTCCATTCTTCTTTCTCAAGATTGCTTTGGCTATTTGGGGTCTTTTGTGTTTCCATACAAATTGTAAAGTTTTTGTTCTAATTCTGTGAAAAATGCCATTGGTAATTTGAGAGAGATTGCATTGAATCTGTAAAGTGCCTTTGTAGTAAGGTCATTTTAAGATTATTGATTCTTGGTGCACGTGCCCAGGCTGCAGCCAACCTGGCAAGAGAATCCACCTTGGGCTGAGGGGAGAAGGCCTTCAGCCTCTCCCAAAATTTCAGGGACCTCCTCCTCCTCTCCAGTTCACCTCCTCAGTGCTGGCTGCTGCTGCCCACTCAGCCCTAGCAAAGTAGACGTCCAAGGTCACTGCTTTGACCTAGGACCTGTGGCCATGCAGTAGGCCACCACTCAGCCTTCAGTGAAGAACCACATGGTCACCAGGGTCTTGGTGCTCTGATCGGGTGTCAGACCTGAGCTTCTGAGGTGGGAGAGCCGAATTCAGGACATTGGACCACCAGAGACCTCACAGCCCCATGTAATATTAATCGGCGAGAGCCCTCCCAAAGATCTCCATCTCAATGCTAAGACCCAGCTCCACTCAACAACCAACAAGCTCCAGTCCTTGACACCCCATGCCAAACAACTAGGAAGACAGGAACACAACCCCACCCATTAGCAGAGAGGCTACCTAAAATCATAATAAGTTCACAGACACACCAAAACAAACCACTGGACACAGTCCTACCCACCAGAAACACAAGATCCCACCTCATCCACCAGAACACAGGCACCAGTCCCCTCCACCAGGAAGCCTACACATCCCACTGAACCAACCTTACCAACTAGGGGCAGACATCAAAAACAACAGGCACTACGAACTTGCAGCCTGCATAAAGGAGACCCCAAACACAGTAAGTGAAGCACAATGAGAAGGCAGAGAAATACACAGGAGAGGAAGGAGCAAGGTAAAAACGCACCAGACCAAACAAATGAAGAGGAAATAGGCAGTCTACATGAAAAAGAATTCATAGTAATGATAGTAAAGAGGATCCAAAATCTTGGAAATAGAATGGAAAAAATACAAGAAACATTCAACAAGGACCCAGAAGAACTAAACAGTAAAAAAAAATGATGAACAACACAATAAATGAAATGAAAAATTCTCTAGAAGGAATCAATAGCAGAATAACTGAGTTAGAAGAACGGATATGTGACCTGGAAGATAAAATAGTGGAAATAACTACTGTGGAGCAGAATAAGGAAAAAAGAATGAAAAGAATTGAGGACGGTCTCAGAGACTTCAGGGACAACATTAAACACACCAACATTCGAATTATAGGGGTCCCAGAAGAAGAAGAGAAAAAGAAACGGACTGAAAATATATTTGAAGAGATTATAGTTGAAAATTTCCCTAATATGGGAAAGGAAATAGTCAATCGAGTCCAGGAAATGCAGAGAGTCCCATATAGGCTAAATCCAAGGAGAAACATGTCAAGACATATTAATCAAGCTATCAAAAATTAAAAACAAAGAAAATATATAAAAGCAACAAGGGTAAATCAACAAATAACATACAAGGGAATCCCCATAAGGTAAACAGCTGATCTTTCAGCAGAAACTCTGCAGGCCAGAAGGGAGGGGCAGGACATATTTAAAGTGATGAAAGTGAAAAACCTACAATCAAGATTACTCTACCCAGCAAGGATCTCATTCACATTCAACGGAGAAATTAAAAGCTTTAGAGACAAGCAAAAGTTAAGAGAATTCAGAACCACCAAACCAGATTTACAACAAATGCTAAAGGAACTGACCTAGGGACACTATAGCCTGAAAGTGAGGGGATGGAAAAAGATACTCCATACAAATGGCAATCAAAAGAAAGCTGGAGTAGCAATTCTCATATCAGACAAAATAGACGTTAAAAGAAAGACTATTACAAGAGACAAAGAAGGACACTAACTAATGATCAAGGGATCAATCCAAGAAGATACAACAGTTGTAAATATTTATGCACCCAACATAGGAGCACCTCAATACATAAGGCAAATGCTAACAGCCATAAAAGGGGAACTCGACAGTAACACAATCATAGAAGGGGACTTCAACACCCCACTTTCACCAATGGACAGAGCATCCAAAATGAAAATAAATAAGGAAACAGAAGCTTTAAATGACACATTAAACAAGATGGACTTAATTGATAGTTATAGGATATTCCATCCAAAAACAACAGAATACACTTTCTTTTCAAGTGTTCATGGAACATTCTCCAGAATAGATCACATTTTGGGTCACAAATCAAGCCTTGGTAAATTTAAGAAAATAGATATCATATCAAGTATCTTTTCCAACCACAAGCTATGAGACTAGGTATCAATTACAGGTAAAAAACTGTAAAAAAAATATACAAAGGAGGCTAAACAATCACTACTAGATAACCAAGAGACCACTGAAGATATCAAAGAGGAAATCAAAAAATACCTAGAAACAAATGACAATTAAAACACGACGACCCAAAACCTTTGGGATGCAGCAAAAGCAGTTCTAAAAGGGAAGTTTATAGCAATACAATCCTACCTCAAGAAACAAGAAACATCTCAAATATACAACCTAACCTTAGACCTAAAGCAATTAGAGAAAGAAGAACAAACCCACCCCAAAGTTATCAGAAGGAAAGAAATCATAAAGATTAGATCAGAAATAAATGAAAAAGAAATGAAGGAAACAATGGCAAAGATCAATAAAACTAAAAGATGGTTCTTTGAGAAATTAAACAAAATTGATAAACCATTAGCCAGACTCATCAAGAAAGAAAGGGAAAAGACTCATATCAATAGAATAAGAAATGAAAAAGGAGAAATAATAACTGACACTGCAGAAATAAAAAAGATCATGAGAGATTACTACAAGCAACTATATGCCAATAAAATGGACAACCTGGAAGAAATGGACACATTCTTAGAAAAGCACAACCTTCTGAGACTGAACCAGGAAGAAACAGAAAATGTAAACAGACCAATCACAAGCACTGAAATTGAACCTGTGATTAAAAATCTTCCAACAAACAAAAGCCCAGGTCCAGATGTCTTCACAGGCGAATTCTATCAAACATTTAGAGATGAGCTACCACCTATCCTTCTCAAAATCTTCCAAAATGTTGCAGAGGGAGGAACACACCCAAATGCATTCTACAAGGCCACCATCACCCTGATACCAAAACCAGACAAAGGTGTCACAAAAAAAGAACACTACAGGCCAATATCACTGATGTACATAGATGCAAAAGTCCTCAAGAAAATACTAACAAACAGAATCCAACAGCACATTAAAAGGCTCATACACCATAATCAAGTGGGGTGTATCTCAGGAATGCAGGGATTTCTCAATATATGCAAGTCAATCAGTGTGATACTCCATCTTAACTAATTGAAGGATAAAAACCATATGATCATCTCAATAGATGCAGAAAAATCTTTTGACAAAATTCAACACCCATTTATGTTAAAATACCCTCTAGAAAGTAGGCATAGATGGAACTTACCTCAACATAAGAAAGGCCATATATGACAAATCCACAGCCAACATTGTTCTCAATGGTGAAAAACTGAAACCATTTCCTCCAAAATCAGGAACAAGACAAGGTTGCCCACTCCCACCACTGTTATTCAACATAGTTTTGGAAGTTGTAACCACAGCAATCAGAGAAGAAAAAGATATAATATGAATCCAAATTGGAGAAGAAGAAGTAAAACAGTCACTGCTTGCAGATGACTTGATACTATACACAGAGAATCCTAAAGATACTACCAGAAGAGTACTAGAGCCAATTAATGAATTTGGTAAAGTAGCAGGATACAAAATTAATGCACAGAAATATCTTGCATTCCAATACAGTAATGATGAAAAATCTGAAAGAGAAATTAAGGAAACACTCCCATTTACCATTGGAACAAAAAATAATAAAATACCTAGGAATAAGCCTATGTAAGGAGACAAACACCCGTATGCAGAAAACTATAAGACACTGATGAAAAAAATTAAAGCTGATACCAACAGATGGAGAGATATACCATGTTCTTGGATTGGAAGAATCAACATTGTGAAAAGGATTATACCACCCAAAGCAATCTACAGATTCAGTGCAATCCCTATCAAACTACCAATGCAATTTTTCACAGCACCAAGACAAAAAATTTCACAATTTGTATGGAAACACAGAACACCCCGAATAGCCAAAGTAATCTTGAGAAAGAAAAACAGAGCTGGAGGAATCAGGCTCCCTGGTTTCAGAGTATACTACAAAGATTCAGCAATCAAGACAGTATGGTACTGGCACAAAAAGAGACATACAGATCAATGGAACAGGATAGAAAGCCCAGAGATAAACCCATGCACATATGGTCACCTTATCTTTGATAAAAGAGGCAAGAATATGCAATGGAGAAAAGACAACCTCTTCAATAAGTGGTGCTCGGAAAACTGGACAGGTACATGTGAAAGAATGAAATTAGAACACTCCCTACCACCATACACCAAAATAAACTCAAAATGGATTAAAGACCTACATGTAAGGCCAGACACTATCAAACTCTTAGAGGAAAACATAGGCAGAACAGTCTGACATAAATCACAGCAAGATCCTTTTGACCCACCTCCTAGAGAAATGGAAAGAAAAACAAAAATGAGCAAATGGGACCTAATGAAACTTAAAAGCTTTTGCACAGCAAAGGAAACCATAAACAAGATGAGAAGACAACCCACGGAATGGGAGAAAATATTTGCAGATGAATCAACAGACAAACGATTACTCTCCAAAATATACAAACAGCTCAAGCACCTCAATATCAAAAAACAAAAAACCCAATCCAAAAATGGGCAGTTGACCTAAATAGACATATCTCCAAAGAAGACATACAGATTGCCAACATACAAATGAAAGGATGCTCAACATCACTAATCATTAGAGAAATGCAAATCAAAACTACAATGAGGTATCTCCTCACACCAGTCAGAATGGCCATCATTAGAAAATCTACAAACAGTAAATGCTGGTGAGCATGTGGAGAAAAGGGAACTCTCTTGCACTGTTGGTGGGAATGTAAATTGATACAGCCACTATGGAGAACAGTATGGAGGTTCCTTAAAAAACTAAAAATAGAACTACCATATGACCCAGCAATCCCACTACTGGGCATATACCCCGAGAAAACCATAATTCAAAAAGAGTCATGTACCACAATGTTCATTGCAGCTCTATTTACAATAGCCAGGACATGGAAGCAACCTAAGTGTCCATCGACAGATGAATGGATAAAGAAGATGTGGCACATATATACAATGGAATATTACTCAGCCATGAAAAGAAACGAAATTGAGTTATTTGTAGTGAGGTGGATGGTACCTAAAGTTTGTCATACAGAGTGAAGTAAGTCAGAAAGAAAAAAACAAATACTGTATGGTAACACATATATATGGACTCTAAAATGAAAATGGTTCTGAAGAACCTAGGGACAGGAGAGGAATAAAGTCACAGATGTAGAGCATGGACTTGAGGACATGGGTAGTGAGAAGTGTAAGCTGGGATGAATTGGGAGACTGGCATTGACATATTTACACTACCAAATGTAAAAGAGATAGCCAGTGGAAAGCGGCTACATAGCACGGGGAGATCAGCCCAGTGCTTTGTGTCCAACCAAAGGGGTGGGATAGGGAGAGTAGGAGGGAGACGCAAGAAGCAGGGGATATGGGGATATAATGTATACGTATATCTGATTCACTTTGTTTTACAGCAGAAACTAAAACAACCCTGGAAAGTGATTATACTCCAGTAAATATGTTAAAAAAAAAGAATATTGATTCTTCCAATCCAAGAACATGGTATATCTTTCTATATGTTTGTGTCATCTTCAGTTTCTTTCATCAGGGTCTATTGTTTTCAGAGTACAGGTCTTTTGCCTCCTTAGGTAGGTTTATTCCTAGGTATTTTCTTCTTTTTGATGCTATGGTAAATGGGATTGTTCCCTTATTTCCTTTTCTGATATTTTGTTGTTAATGTATAGAAATGCAGCAGATTTCTGTATATTAATTTTGTATCTTGAAACTTTACCAAATCATTGATGATCTCTAGAAGTTTTCTGGTGGTGTCATCACGATTTTCTATGTATAGTATCACGTCACCTGCATACACTGACAGTTTTACTTCTTCCTTTCCAATTTTGATTTCTTTTATTTCTTTCTCTTCTCTGATTGCTGTGGTTAGGACTTTCAAATCTATGTTGAATAAACGTGATGAGAGTGGGCATCCTTTTCTTGTTCCTGATCTTAGAATGCTTTCAGCTTTTCACAGTTAAGTATGATGTTAGGTGTGGCGAAAACAGTATCTTGAAAAGATAGTTGCACTTCTATGTTCATTGCAACCTTATGCGCAATAACCAAGACATAGAAACCACCTAAGTGTATATCAGTGGAATGGAAATATGATGAAGTATTATTCAGCTATAAGAAAGTAGGAGATCGTGCCGTTTGTGACAACATGGATGGTGCTTGAGGGCATTATGCTATGAACTAAGTTGGACAGAAGAAGACAAATACAGTTGCTCTCACTTATATGTGAGATCCAAAATTGCTGAACTCAGAAGTTGAGAGCAGAATGGTGGTTGTTGGGAACTGAAGGGTTGGGAAAATGAGGAGATGTTGCTCAAAGTGTACAAACTTCCAGTTTTTAGATGATAAGTCCTGGAGATCTAATGTGCAGCATGATGACTATAATTAATAATACTATACTATCTTGAATTTTTCACTACACACACAAAAAATGGTAATTATTTGAGGGGATGGAGGTTTTAACTAACCTTATTATCATAGTCATTTTGCACTACATATGTGTATCAAATCATTACCGTGTACACCTTAAACTTACATATGTTATTTGTCAATAATATCTCAATAAAGCTGAGGAAGAAAAGAGTAAATTGGAAAAAAACACCAAGGAAGATTTATTCTGCAAATGCAATGGAGGTTACTATTAGGAAATATATTAATGTAACATATCAGTAATGGCACAAAGAAAATAAGAGACAATTTTAATAGGTAATAATACTAGCTCATGTTTCTGGAATCCTATAGTAAACTATGTTTTAGGTAGTGTTTTAAGTGATGTATATAATTTATATACAAACCCCATGAGGTAGTCTTTTTATCTTCATATTTTACATGAGAAAAACTGAAACACAAAAAGTTTAATAACTTGCTCAAATTCACACAATTAGTATGTGCAAGAGCTAAGATATAAACCCAGGAAAAACTAGTAATATTAAAGTACTCTGCTAGATTGCCTCCCAATAAATAACAATAATAAGGCTATAATGTTTATAATTGGCTAACATTTATCAAGTGATTACTATGTTCTTGATACTACTATAAGCGCTTTAAATTAACTCATCCTCTCTATAAAATGATATGATGTAGATATTATTGCTATTATTCCCATTTTACAGACAAGAAAAGTGAGGTAGAGAAAGGTTAAGTAAATTTCTCAAGATCACCGCACTGCTAAGTGGTGAGTTAGGATTTGATCCATGTACTCTACCTTCATAGCAGATACTATACCACCTCTGAAACACTTTAACATTCATTATTGATAATAAAAGAAAACAATGCAAAACCAACCAATCATCCAAAAACTATGTCATTAAGCTGAATTAAAGGATTCTCCCTTAAAATTATTTTTTAAAAAATTTGTCTAAAATCACATTCTGTATTTTACTTCCTGGAGTTTTTAACACTAACTATATTAACATTAAATTTAGTAACAGGGTCTGGTTACATTAAATCAATACAATGTTTCAAACAACTTTTCTGGAGATATACTGTAAAAGATGTGAAAGCTACTCAATGAGAAGAGGAAAACCATACTGATACATACCTGAGATGAAGTCATGAATTGTGAATTCACAAAAATATAATTATTAACTGGTGATTGCAAAAAAGCTTAAGAAATACATATTTAACAATAATTGTATTTTACAAAGATTATGAAAATAAAAGGGCTCAAGATTGATGAAAATATGTTAAAACATAAACATTATTTCCATGCTGGTGGTAATAAAAATAAGTTCAACATTCCAGTTATATATAAGTCAAAAACTTAAAAATACTTTAACTCTCTTATCCAACAAATTCCAGAGGAATTTATTCCCAAAATAGTCTGAGATAAGAGCAATTATTTATGCATAAGAATGTCAATTTCAGCATTGTTTATGATAGTAAAATATTAAATACACTTTGAATGTTGAATAGCAGATTATTGGTTTTTAAATTATGCTACATTCATTTAATGGGCTGTATCCATTTAATAAAGACATACTGACTGAGGTTGCACTCCTGTCCCAAATTTCTCCTGTTTCTAATGCCCCACTCAAATTTATGGCTTTTCATTTTATTTGGGTTTGGCCTAATAACTCTCTAGAGTAAATAATTTTGTTGATAATTTTCTTTTAAATATTCATTTATTTATTATCTTTTTTGGAAAGAAGAAACAAGTCATTGCTTTTAATTATAGAGTGAGATGAAATAGAAACAAGTTAAGCAGGGATGGAAATGGTATTTGTAAAGATAGGGTGAAATAATGAATGTTGAAAGTCCTAATAATTCTGTCTGGTTTATGTTCCCCTAGAGGAGGCACTAAAACAAGAGTTGATATTTAATTTAAGTGGTTTATTTGGGAGATAATCCCAGGAAGCCCCAGAAAAGCAGTGAGGAAGAAAGACAGGGAAGGTAGGTACCCAGTAAAGGGTGCATTTTCAAGCAGGTAACTTAATCACAGTGGGGAACTCCAGGAGTCAGTGTAGGGTCAGCCAGCCTCAGTTATTCTCTGTCACCTCCAGTGACAAAGGAGCTAGGATATTTATATACCAACTTCTGTTGCTAAGGGCTAGTTAAGGGCTGCTCTTTAGAGGAAAGGGATGTTCGTTTATTCTTTGGCACTTCCAGTCTGCCCTACACAGTGACAGAGGTGGTGCTAGCTCCAGAAAAAGCCCTAAAGTTCCTTGGAAGTATGGCTTTTACCGTAATGGTGAGGCCTGGGGGGATATGGTTGGGATTTTGAGTGTCTGAGGCACCATCCTAAAAACATCTTTTTAAATAGATGACATCCACAATTTGACAAGTTAGTAATTTTTTAACTATAACTCTATAAGTAGAGTAACAGCAACAGAATCTCATCACAATATTTATCTGTTAAGGAGAATTTCGAAAAAGCAGCTTAGCTGGACCTCAACCAAGATGCTTATTTACTGAAGAAATGAAAGAATCTTGCTGTAACTAGTTCATCTATAAATTATTGGTCCTCAGAAACAATTGCTAATACAATTATATCTGCTTGTTGGCAAATCTTCTATTAATAATGGGGAACATGATTTGTTTTAAGATCAGAAAGGACTAGACTTATTTTAATCCTATGAGCCAATCATCCTGCAAACTATATGAGAAATGATGCTGTCAACTTGTAATATACAAACCATAATTTCCCTGCACTGCGTGAGAAGAGAGACTCTGAATTTATCTTCAATTACTATTGTTATATTCTGACAACCATATGAAAAGATGAATGAACATTTCCATATTTTATAAGCATTAAAATTCCAAAGCATTTAAAAATTGTTCCAAATGGCTAGACCCTAGCATGGTGTCTGGTACACAGTAGGTACTTAAAAGTTATTTTTTGAAACTCAATTACCATTACCACTGAACTCTCTGGATTAGATTGATCTATTTTACTTATTCTGCAAATATTGAGTATCTAGAACACGTCTGTGCCGATTTAGAATTTTAGCTAGGTGGATGTGTATTATCTGGCAGAGGCAAATAACTTAAATCACTTAGTAATGTTATACAACATATTTAACCATAGGAATGTTCCACAAGAGGAAATCTTCACCCTTATTGTAAATTTTATAGACTTGTTTGTCTTTCTAAAACTATTCCTGTGTCTATTCAAGCCTCCCTTCCTTTCCATTCCCCTTTATTAGTCTAGCTGTTTAACATCTTGCTTAATAAGAGAATAGCTCACTAAAACTCCTGGGAAATTTACAGAAGATTACAGAGAGAAGCAGTCTCCATATTTCCTGCCTTTCTTCTCAGTAGAACATTGCATTTAATTGATAGATCAGTTTGGGCCCAGTGAGTACTATCATGGTTTCGCTCATTCTTCAGATGTTCTGAAATCTGTAAATTGGTTGGATAATTTCATGCTTTCCAAGAACTCCTAACCCCACTGCCCTGGAAATCATTAAATTCTTTTGCTCACTAGTTGTTTTAAGTTTCAGTTTAGTCATCTCTGAAATTTTGTATCTTCTGTGACAGTATCTGCAAGCTTTCTGACTATTTAGCTTGGGAGAAGGGAATACATTTCAGGTAAAGTTAGCAATGTGAGCAAAGCTTGAAACAGTTGGTAATTTAGAACTGGAAGCAATTTGGCAGGAGCCTGTTTGTAGTGGGATAGGAAGGAGTCTTCACAATAAGGTTCCACAGGGAGGTTCAGGTCAAACCAAGCAGTTAAGACTGCATTCCTCAGTGATGTGGCAGCCTTGAATGAGTCTAGGCAAAATAAAGACTTACAGCTATGAGGAGGATGGACCAGGTCATGGGGGAGCAGTAGTGAAGGTAAGACCCAACTAATGACAGCACTTCCTATGTACTAAATGCTTATATGACATTGTGATGAGCCATTTACATGTATGTACTATGTCATTTACCCCTAAGAACAACTGTGAGTTAGGTCCTAATATTATCCCCATTTTACAGATAAGGAAATAGATCAGAGAGGTTAAGTAACTCACTCAAGGTTATGTACCTAGTAACTGGCAGAATGGAATTCTTTCAGACTTCATAGTATATACTTTCAGTTGCCACACTGTAGTGCATACTTTTATTCTAAAACTCTTATTTTCTGAACTTATTTGAAAACTGTTAAAAATTAGATCCCAAACTAAATCCTCTGTGCAGTGCAGGGATCCTCTGTGTATGATATCCTGTGGATAGTCTTTTGTTTTGCTTCAGCACAAATGAAGAGCTCAAATAGAGAGAATGGGTCTCTGATAATTTTCCTCATGTTGAACAGCTGAAGTATCTGTCCTGCTCCAAGCTCCACCCTCTGGAGAACATCTGGTTGTATAAATCTTTTTCACATTATAGCTCTTCAGATACTATAATTTCTTCCCTCTCAAGTCTTTATTTTCTTCATCTGAAGTATCCTTAGGTCTCTCAACTATTTCTCATATATTTTCTAGATAATTAATCATTCTAGCTTCTTTCTTCTTGATGTATCCAAGTTTGTGAAGTGTAGTACTCAATAACAGATTCACTTTGCTGTACACCTGAAACTAACACAACATTGTAAATCAATTATACCCCAATAAAAATTTTAAAAAGACTGAACTCTGCGTGTCATATATGTTGTATAGAGTAAGATGAAGTACTCTTTTCATCTGAATACTATTGTCTGAAAAAAGAAACTACTACTCTTGCTTAGGCAGTAATCATGGGCATTAAGACTGGTCTCTCGAATCAGAATACTTGCCTTTGGATTTTCGTAATGCTCTTTTATAGAAGTTGAGGTAATTTCTTAATCTTTCTAAGCCTCTCCTCATCTGTAGAATGGGGTTAATTTTAATGCCTACCTGGTAACAAACTCATGTAGTTTTTAGGATTAAATGAAATAATATAGCTAAGTCTCTTAGTGCATTACTATTAGATGGCTTCCCATCTCACGTAGGGTAAAATCCATAATTTTATCATGGTCAATAAAGCCTCTGTACAGTTTAGCCTCTATTATCTCTCTAAATTCATCTCTTTTTGTTTTGTTATTTTGTGGTATGCGGGCCTCTCACTATTGTGGCCTCTCCTGTTGCAGAGCACAGGCTCCGGACACACAGGCTTAGCGGCCATGGCTTACGGGCCCAGCCGCTCCGCGGCATGTGGGATCTTCCCGGACCGGGGCACGAACCCGTGTCCCCTGCATCGGCAGGTGGATTCTCAACCACTGCCTCAACCACTGCGCCACCAGGGAAGCCCTAAATTCATCTCTTATGTTCTCTTCATTGCTCACTCTATTGCAGACACACTGGACTGTGCTGCTCCTTGATTGACAGGGCAAACTTCCACCTTACTCTTGTTCTTGTATTCAGTTATCTGCATAGCTTACTTCCTTACCTCCTTTAGATCTTTGCTCAAATATCCATTTCTCAATGAGGCTTTCCCTGGTCATCATCCTATTTAAAATTGCTAATTACAGCCTTCTAATCTCCCCCAACACCCCCTACATCCCTTCCTGGCTTGATTTTTCTTCTCATCATGTACCACCAACTCTCACTGATGTATTTAACTTATTTATGTGTTTATTGTCTGTGTCCTTTGTCCCTGATCCTGACAAGGATGTTAGTTTCATAAAGGTAGGACTTTTTTTTTTTTGCGGTACGCGGGCCTCCCTCTGCTGCGGCCTCTCCCGCTGCGGAGCACAGGCTCCGGACGCGCAGGCTCAGCAGCCATGGCTCACGGGCCCAGCCGCTCCGCGGCATGTGGGATCCTCCCAGACCGGGGCGCGAACCCGGTTCCCCTGCATCGGCAGGCGGACGCGCAACCACTGCACCACCAGGGAAGCCCAGGACTTTTTTATCTGTATTCTTCACTGTTATACCCCTGGAGCTCAAAACAGAAGCTAGCATGTTATTTATATTCAATAAATCTGTACTAGTGGACTCGGGACTATGATCTTTTTCTTGAAGTTTCTAAAAAAATAAATTTATTTATTTTATTTATTTTTGGCTGTGCCTGATCTTCATTGCTACACACGGGCTTTCTCTAGTTGCGGTGAGCAGGGGCTACTCTTTGTTGTGGTGTGCGGGCTTCTCATTGCAGTGGCTTCTCTTGTTGTGGAGCATGGGCGCTAGGCATGCGGGCTTCAGTAGTCATGGCTCGTGGGCTCAGTAGTTGTGGCTCGTTGGCTCTAGAGCGCAGAGTCAGTAGTTGTGGTGCATAGGCTTAGTTGCTCCGTGGCATGGGGGATCTTTCTGGACTAGGGCTCAAACCTGTGTCCCCTGCATTGGCAGGTGGATTCTTAACCACTGCACCACCAAGGAAGCCCTGGGATTATGATTTTAACAGATTTATTAACAACAAGGTTTTATTCAGTCACATGTATTGCTTCCCATAGGATTCATCTAGTGCTTAAATTTAAATGAGTCAAGATCCAGTCTCTGTTGAGTTGTCATTTGGGTGGAAGGCTCTTGGAAAACTCCATAGAATTATACAAAAATGTATAGATTTTGCTCAGGCCTCTTTGATGTCTTCTTCATGCCTGGCATACCTGGCAGGGGTGGGGATGTTCTGATTCTTAAATTGAAGATCATTTTTATCTGTTGTTGTCATGGTCTTAGTGTATTGAGCTGAAGATCTCCTTTAACTTGAGTCTTCAGTCAGATCTTTCATCTCTTCAATCAGTATTAATTTTTTAGTCAAACAAAAGCAAATTCAGATTTCTCCATTAATCTTTACAGACTGTTCACTCTCCTTATATATGTATGTTTGGCTATGAATTTCCAACCATTTAATAATGGCCGTATACTTAACATCTAAAAGTGTAGGCTGTGGAGACATATAACATTGAGCCAGACTGTCCAGGCTCTACTACCTATTAACTGTGTGACAACTAGGTACAGTATTTTTTTTTCTGTGCTTCCTTGTGCCTCAGTTTCCTCATCTGTAAAACAAATAATATATACAGAGGAATAGTTAGCAAGCAGTAAATATGCAAAATATGGTGGTGGTTTTATTTAAGTCACCAACATTTCCTTCTAATTAATGTGTTATTAGTCCTTCTTTTGTAATATTTACTAATACAAGTCATTATGGTAGATCATTGTAATAATAGTATACTGATAACATAAAGTTTTTATAATATGCTGAAATATTGGAATGGGAAACTCTGGCCTTTAGGATGGCATCCAGAATTCTTTTTATGGTATTCCACACTCCAGCCAGTCTAAATTTGACCCTGTTTCCTCTTGACCCTAAATGTTTTTATGCTTCTTATGTCAGTCACTGCTCTTATAGTTTCTTGTCTTGTGATGGCTCTTCCCATATCTGTTTATACAAATTCTATCATGGTAAATCTCAGTTCAGTGCCGTATCTTCTCTGAGGTGTTTTTCTGATCCACCTATGATGATAATCACTTTCCATTTGACATTAAGTAATAACATGGGACTTCTGTGAGTTCCATGAAATGGAATAATGTACATCAATAACCCCTACCTTCAACCCCACTGCTTCCTATAACTCATCTCCTACCCTTTTCCCTCTAACTCACTCCCTTCTAACTACTTTGGTTTTCTTTCTGCTCCTTGAACATGACAGTATTCTTCTGGTTCCAAGATTTTTAACTTTATATTCTCCTTGCCTGGAAGACTTGCTTCAGATGTACTTCTGACTTGCCCCTCATTTTACTTGGGGACTTCACTAAATGGTACTTGTCAGACAGGCCTTGTCTGACCACCCTATTAAAATAGCACCCCCAGCATTGCTCTCATATTCTTTACCCTGTTTTTTAAAAACTGAATTATTCCCTGATATTGTGCTATATATTAATGCATTTTGTATGTCTATTATCTGTCTCACAAATAGTATGTAAGGTTCAAGAGGATAGGGATATTGTCTGTTCTGTTCATGACTCAATTCTTTTCAAGAAGGGTATGTGACACTTAGTAGGTATTCAATAAATATTTTCTGAATGAATGAATAATGAATGAATAGATTGAACTGCCTTTACTGAGATAGTTTCCTACCTCCCCACTGTCCTGGGAACATTTTAAAATATGATCTGAGTTTGGATTCTCAACTCTCTTATCAGTACCCTTATTAAAACAGAAGTTTAATAAGCAGAAAAATATAAATAAAAACTGGTACCGGTGTGTTTAAGTGAAAAATTGAATATAGAAACTGTGATTCCTCATATTATACAAATCCCATTCTGTTGGATGTCCTTCTCACCACTCACATAGTTAAAAGAGTATAGCAGATACTGTTAATGCTTTTGTCATTGTTATTTCATTTCCGATAGCCTTCATGTTGGAGAATTGCTCTCAAGCTGCTGGATACCTCTTTCTGCTCCTTTCTCCCACTGGGGGCAGCTCTTAACCAATGGCTTAAGGTTGTGACTATATAAATACTCCAGCCCTCTGATCTCCGTAGAACTTCATACATGTTTTTTTGCACTGTTTTCAGAGCCCCTCCATGGATTTCAACTAAAGATACCAACTGTCAGATTGTGCTAAATACTGTACCCTTGTGTGGACGCTTTCCTTTTTTTTTTTTTTTTTTTTTTACGCGGGCCGGTCCCTGTTTCTGATCTCCGTAGAACTTCATACATGTTTTTTTGCACTGTTTTCAGAGCCCCTCCATGGATTTCAACTAAAGATACCAACTGTCAGATTGTGCTAAATACTGTACCCTTGTGTGGACGCTTTCCTTTTTTTTTTTTTTTTTTTTTTACAGTACGCGGGCCTCTCACTGTTGTGGTCTCTTCCGTTGCGGAGCACAGGCTCCGGACGCGCAGGCTCAGCGGCCATGGCTAACGGGCCCAGCCGCTCCGCGGCATGTGGGAACTTCCCGGACCGGGGCACGAACCGGTGTCCCCTACATCGGCAGGCGGACTCCCAACCACTGCGCCACCAGGGAAGCCCCCGCTTTCCTTTTAAGTCCTGCTTTCGTACTCCTCTACAATGTTTTTCTAGGAACACACTTTCTAGTAAATAACTTTCACATAAATTCTATTTTCAAGGTCTACTTCTGTGGAATCCAATCTAAAACTAAGAGAGGGTGTATCTTTTTGAGTTGGCTTCCCCATTGGCCTGTGTTGTGAATTAGCTAGCTTGGAGCCTTGGCTCTCTCATCTTCCCTGAGAGTTCAGATGTGGCTATTATCTATGGTCCTTCTAGGACCCAGAGGCAACTGGGTATATCCTTGTCTGTGTACTTGCCTCCTTAGATGTTTGAAATCTTCTGTTTTGCCTGTAAACTTAATAGGAGAGAAAAGAAAAAAAAAGAAATGTGTGTCTCTGTGTGTGTGTCTATGTGTGTAGGGGGGAGTAGCAGGCATCTTTTCCTTTTTTCCTGTAATCTACTTCTCTATGGTACTCTTCCCATCTCCACTCCAGTTCAAAAGTCATTAGAGTTTCTCATTCTTCTGTTCACCTGCTTCTCCCTCCCTCATAACATTTCCTCTGTCATACCATGTCCTTTATTAGTGAAGAGTATTGTCTAAGCTGTGAGCTCTCTAATTATAGTACAGCATAATTACAACTATGTTAAGCAATTTTTTGTTGTGCATGTCACCTCTAGTTGATTGTGAGGTGCGTTACGGCAGGGTCCATGTCTTATTGATCTTGTTTTTCCCACAGTGCTCAGCATAACATTTGACATGTGATTAAATACTTCTTAGACAAATTATAGTGACTAGATTAATATTAAAAGGGCATATATCGAGTAAATTTTTTTTCCTAATCTTGCCCTCATCTCCAAAAAGAATAATTATTTTCTTCTTTGAATTTGAGGACTTCTGGTTTGTTTTGTTATTTGCTTGTTGAAAAGTAGGTTTAAATTAATGTGCTTATACTCGGGTACTTGGTGGAATTTTATAGGGTGAAGACCCATTTGTTGAATGAAGAGGATTCTTTCTGTTCACCTAATGCTAATTAACACCCATCACTGAACTATCTAGAGCCTGAAGATGTATTCATTAAAGAGATTCTGAAGTGAACTTCACTCATGGGGACATCAGGTTAAAAGCCAACTCAATGAGACTGTGTAAATTATTAGTGTGATAACACGTTTGCACAGTCTGAAGAAGAACAAAGTTTCATCTGCTTTTTACTAAGTAACTTGCTGAAATTGCATTCCTGGAGGTTGTTTAAATTTTTGATTTTTATATGAACAAATGGCAAATCTAGCCATATTTGTTTAGTCAAATTTCAGATAAAGTGCAGAGTAGTGAGTTCTGAAACAGAAACTTAGATAAGAAAAAGAAAAACAGTGATTAGCTATGAGAAAATATGTAGAGGCCATTTTTTAAAACTGAGGAAGCCAACAAGAAGTTGTTAATATTCAACTCTTACCTTATGAAGAGAAGTACAATCCCTCCTTTAGTTGCATCTGTGCACATTCAACTAACAATTATTTATCAAATATCTACTAAGTAAGGGCCACACTATGCTGACTGTTCAAAAGAATTGACGATCCAGTGTCTGGTTCCAGTTAGGAGTTTACAGTCTGGTGGGAAGAAATTACTTGAAGCAATAGTGAATATTATAAGACAGTGTATGGAACATGCTATATTATACTGGCTCTGATTATTATTCCTTTTACTGTCTTAGTTTAGCACCTCATCATCTCTTGCTTTGATTATTAAAATAATATTTAGTGCTAGAAGCATAGTTATTGCTCATTTATTTGCTTTCTGAATGAGTGAATAAATGAATGGCCCAGAATCTAAAGACTATAGAAAATTAGAGGGGAATATGGGGTCTGGAGTAGTCAGTAAAGTCTACCTGTAGAAGGTATTAATTCGGTTGAAAGCCACATGGGAAACCTAGTAGAAACAGGGCAAACATGGTAAGAGAGCTGTGGCTGTCTATCAAAATTCTCAGGACTAGATGACTACAAATAATAAAGCCATATTTATTTTGGTTTCAGAGCTTTGTCCAAAATGTGAGCTCTTACCCTTATTGTGTTGATCTACAAGGGATACCATAACTGGGGAGTTTTTCTCTGAGGGGTGAGGGGTCTGAGTCCTACAATGGGAAGATGAGCCCACGAAATATCTGGCTTTGAAAACCAGTGGGGCTTACATTCAGGAGAGCTGAAGGGCTGTAGGAAACCAAGACTTCACTCTTTAAGGGTCTGCAAAAACTCACCTGTTCTGAGTCGCAGCGTAGAGGCAGGAGCTTGAAATGTGCTGGGGTCAGACCCACTTACTGATCTTAGAGAGCCTCCTGGAGAGGAAGAAGGCAGGTGCGTCTCCTCCCAGGGAATGAGATGCTGGTGGCAGCCATTTTTGTGATCTTGTTCTACAAGGCTGACACCTGAGCTGGTGGGCATCTTTTTGGAATCCTCCCTATAGTCTGTTAGTGCCAGAGGCCAGGCCTGCCCTGCCCACAAGTACACCCACAGCAGTCACTTACTGGGCCACACAACCAGCTGTGCTGGGGGTCTGCCAGCCCAACAGCATGCCTGCAGCAACCACATGAGGCCAGGGGCCAGCCCCATCTACCATCATGCCCACAGCATTTGGCTCCACCACAACAAAAGGAAGGATGCAGCCCCATAGGTGACACCCCTGGAACATCTGACTCTGGTGGCCAGAGGGGAGCATGCTGCTGGGCCCCATAGGACATCTACATAAGGCCACTTCTTCAAAACCAGGAGACATAACAGACCTAACTAATACATAGAAATAAACACAAAGAATTCAGCAAAATTAAGAGGTAAAGGAATATATTCCAAACAAAAGAACAAGACAAAACCCCGTAAAAAGATAAATGAAGCAAAGATAAACAATCTACCCAATAGAGTTCAAAGTAAGGATCATAAAGATGCTCATTGAACTTGGGAGAAGGATGGATGAACACAGTGAGAACTTCAATAAAGAGTTAGAAAATATAAAAAGTAACCAATCAGAGCTGAAAAATATAATAACAAATGAAAAAATATACTGGAGGAAATTAGTGGTAGATTAGATGATACAGAAACATGGAACAGCAATCTGGAAGACAGAATACTAGAAATCACTGAGCCTGAAGAGAAAAAAGAATTTTAAAAAATGAGGACAGTTTTATGGACCTCTGGGACAACAACAAGCATACTAACATTTGCATTATAGGGGTCCCAGAAGGAGAAGAGGGAGAGAAAGCAGAGCAGAACTTATATGAAGAAATAATAGCTGAAAACTTTCCTACCATGGGGAAGGAAACAGATACTCAGGTCCAGGAAACACAGAGTACTAAACAAGAAAAACCCAAAGAGGTCCATACTGAGACACATTATAATTAAAATGGTAAAAATTAAAGAGTGAATCTTGAAAGCAGCAAGGAAAAAGCAACTAGTTATGTACAAGGGAAGTCCCATCAACTGACTTTTCAGCAGAAAGTTTGCAGGCCAGAAGGGAATGGCATGATATATTCAAAGTGCTGAAAGGAAAAAACCTACAACCAAGAATGTTTTACTCAGCCAGGTTATCATTCAGAATTGAAGGAGAGATAGAGTTTCCAAGATAAGCAAAAGCTAAAGCAGTTTATCACTCTAAACCAGCCTTATAAGAAATGTTAAATGTACTTCTCTAAGCAGAGAAGAAAAGGCCACAACTACAAATAAGATAATTATGAAAAAAGTCTCACTGGTAAAGGCAAACATATAGAAAGGTAGTGGATCAACCACTTATAAAGCTGGTAGGAAGGTTAAAAGACAAAAGTAGTATAGTACAATCATCTTTATCTACAATGAGTTGTTAAGGGATACACAATATAAAAAGATGTAAAATATATTGTCAAAAACATAAAATGTAGTGAGGGAGAGTAAAAATGTAGGGCTTTTAAAAGGTATTTGAACTTAAATTGATTATTAAGTCAAAATAGGCCTGTATACATAGGTTGTTATATATGAACTTCATGGAAACCACAAACCAAAAACCTGTAACAGATACACAAAAAGTAAAGAAAAAGGAATTGAATAATGCTAAAGATAGTCGTAAAATCACAAGGGAAGAGAGTGAAAGAAGAAAGGGACAGAGAAGAACTACAAACACAACCAGAGGACAGTTAACAAAATGGCAATAAGTACATACCTATCAATAATTACTTTAAATATAAATGGATTAAATGTTCCCATCAAAGACAGGATGGCTGAATGGACAAAAAAACACACAAAAAAACAAGATCCATATATATGCTGCCTACAAGAGACTCACTTAGATCCAAAGACATTCACAGACTGAAAGTGAAGGGTGGAAGAAATATTCCATGCAAACTGAAGCAAAACAAAGCTGGGGTAGCAATACTTATATCAGACAAAATAAACATTAAAATAAAAACTGTAACAAAGAAGGGTGTTACATAATGGTAAAGGGGTCAATCCAATGACAGGATGTAAGATCTGTAAATATCTATGCTCCCAACATGAGAGCATATAAATACATAAATCAAATATTAACAGACATCAAGGGAGAAATTGACAGTAATGTAATAATACATATTCTTTTCAAGTGCATTCTCTAATATCACATATCTCCAATATCGCATGCTAGGCCACAAAACAAGTTTTAATAATTTTAATAAGATTAGATAAAATCATAGCAAGCATCTATTCCGACCATAACAATATGATAGTAGAAATCATTTACAAGAAGAAAAATGGAAAAAACACAAAAACAAGGAGGCTGAATGGCTAAATAACAATGAATGGGTCAACAAAGGAATCAATGGGGAAATAAAAAATAGCTTGAGACAGATGAAAACAAACACAATGTACCAAATCTATGGGACTCAGCAAAAACAGTTCTAAAAGGGAACTTTATAGTGATACAGGCCTACCTCAAGAAACAGGAAAAATCTCAAATAAACAATCTAAGCTTAACCTAATAGAGCTAGAAAAAGAAAAAAGAAAGCCTAAAGTTAGTGGAAGGAAGGAACTAATAAAAATAAGAATGGAAATAAATGAAATTGAGACTAAGAAAATAATAAAAAAGATCAATAAAATTAAAAGCTGGTTCTTTGGAAAGATAAACAAAATTGCTGAAACATTAGCCAGACTCATCAAGAAAAATAGAGAAGCCCAAATAAATAAAATCAGAAATGAAAGAAGAGAAATTACACCCAACACCACAGAGATACAAAGGATCATAAGAGATTACTACAAACAATTATACAGCAACAAATTGGACAAGCTAGAAGATATGGATAAATTCCTAGAAACATGTAATCTTCCAAGACTGAATCTGAACAAACTGCTTACTAGTAGTAAAATTGAATCAGTAATCAAAAACTAACACCATCAACAATTAGATGAAGAAGAAATGGTATACACACACACACACAATGGAATGTTACTCAGCCATAAAAAAGAATGAAGTTCTGCCATTTGCAGCAACATAAATGGACCTAGAGAATATTACGCTTAGTGAAATAAGTCAGACAAAGACCAATACTGTATGATATCACTTATATGTGGAATCTAAAAAATAATACAATTGAATGTATATGCAAAACAGAAACAGACTGACAGACATAGAAAACAAACTTGTGGTTACCAACAGGGAGAGGGAAGGGAGAAGGGACAAATTAGGCACTTAGGATTAATATCAATAGATACAAACTACTAGGTATAAAATAGATAAGCAACAAGAGTATACTATAAGGCACAGGAAATTATTACTATTATCTTGTAATAACCTGTAATTCAGTATAATCTGCAAAAATACTGAATCACTATACTATATACCTGAAACTAGTATAATATTGTAAATCAACTATACTTCAATTAAAAAAAAAAACTCCTAACAAAAGTCCAGGACTAGTCAGCTTTACATGTGACTTCTACCAAATATTTAAAGAAGAATTAGTACCTATCCCCCTCAAACTATTACAAAAAATCGAAGAGGAAGGATCACTCCCAAATTTGTTCTGTGAGACCAGAATGACCGTGATACCAAAACCAAACAAGGATGCCATAAGGAAAGAAAATTACATGCCAATATCACTGATTAACATAGATTTTAAAATCCTCAACACAATACTAGCAAATGAATTCAACAATGCGTTAAAAGGATTGTACAACAGGATCAAGTGGAAGTTATCCCAGGAATGCAAGGATGTTTCAGTATCTGCAAATCAATCAACATGACATACCACATTAACAAGATGAAAGATAAAAACATGATCGTCTCAACAGATGCAGAAAAAGCTTTAGACAAAATCCAGCATCTATTTATGATAAAAACTCTCAAAAAAGTGGATATAGAGGGAACACATTTCAAAACAATAAAGGCCGTATATGACAAATACCCAGCTAACATCATACTCAACAGAGAAAAGCTGAAAGCTTTTCCTCTAAGATCAGGAACAAGACAAGGATGCCCACTCTTGCCACTTTTTTCAGCATAGTATTAGAAGTCCTAGCCGTAGAAATCAGGCAAGAAAAAAAGAAATAAAAGGCATGCAAATTGGAAAGGAAGAACTAAAACTATTTGCAGATGGCATGATATTATATATAGAAAACTCTGAAGACTCCACTGAAAAATTATTAGAATAAATGAATCCAGTAAAGTTGCAGGATACAAAACTAATATACAAAAAAAACCCTAATATACAACAATCTGTTGCATTTCTAAACACTAATAATAAACTATCGAAAAGAGAAATTACAGAAACAATCCTGTATATAATTGCATCAGAACGAATAAAAATAGCTAGGAAGAAACCTACCTAAGGAGGTGAAAGTCCTGTACTCTGAAAACTGTAAGATACTGATGAAGGAAATTGAAGACAACACAAATAAATAGATATACTGTGCTCATGGTTTGGAACAATTAATATTAAAATGTCCATACTACCCAGAGTAATCTACAGATTCAATGCAATCCCTATCAAAATACCAATGGTATTTTTCAGAGATTTAGAACAAATAATCCTAAAATTTGTATGGAATCACAAAAGACCTTGAATAGCCAAAACAGTCTTGAGAAAGAACAAATATGGAAGTATCCTGCTCAACTGATTTCAAACTATGCTACAAAGCTGTATTAATCAAAGCAGTATAGTACTGGCAGAAAAACAGGCACATAGATCAATGGAACAGAATAGTGAGCCTAGAAATAAACCTACACTTATATGGTCAATTAATCTATGACAAAGAGGCAGGAGTATACAGTTGACTTTTGAACAATGTGGGGATTAGGGTCACCAACCCTCTATGCAGTCACAAATATGAATATAACTTTACAGTTGACCTTCTGTATCTGTGGTTCTGCAGCTGCAGATTCAGCCGTTTATAGTGCAGTACTGTAGTATGTATTTAGTGAAAAAAATCTGTGTTTAAGCGGAGCTACACTGTTCAAACCTGTGTGGTTCAAACGTCAACTGTATAATAGGGAAAAAACAGTCTCTTCAATAAATGCTGTTGGGACAACTTGTCAGATATATGCAAAGGAATGAAACTGTGTCACTTTTTCATACCATATACAAAAATCAGCTCAAAGTGGATTAAAGACTTCAATGTAAGACCTGAAAACATAAAGCTCCTAGAAGAAAACATAGGCAGTAAACTCTTGACATTGGTGTTATCAATGTCTTTTTGGATCTGTCTCCTCAAACAAGGGCAACAAAAGCAAAAATAAACAAATGGGACTATAGCAAATAAAAAGCTTTTGCACAGCAAAGGAAAACATTAACAAAACAAAAAGACAACCTACTAATTGGAAAAGATATTTACAAATGATATATCTGATAAAGGATATCCAATGGTATATTTTACTATCTAAAATATACAAATAACTCATAGAGGTCAATATCAGAAAAACAAAACCAAAACCTCCCCCACACCCAAATTCAATTAAAAAATGAGTAGAGGACCTGAATAGATATTTTTTCCAAAGAAGATATACAGATGGCCAACAGACACATGAAAAGATGCCTAACATCATTATTCAGGGAAATTCAAATCAATACCACAATGAAATATCACTTCATACCTGTCAGAATGGCTGGTAGTAAAATGAATGACAACAAATAACAAGTCTTTGGGAAGTTGTGGAGAAAAATGAACCCCAGTATACTATTGTTGGGAATGTTAATTGGTGTAGCCACCACAGAAAATGGTATGGAGGTTCCTCAAAAAATTAAAAATAGAACTACCATGTGATCCAGCAAATTCATTTCTGGGTATCTATCTGAAAAAAACAAAAACACTAGTTGAAAGAGATATATGTGCCCCTATGTTCATTGCAGCATTATTTACAATAGCCAAGGTATGGAAGCAACCTAGGTATCCATCAACAGATGAATAAAGAAGATGTGGTATACACACACACGTACACACATCCATACATGCATACACACAGTAGAATATAACTCAGCTGTAAAAAAATTAAATCTTGCCATTTGCAACAACCTGGATGGATCTAGAGGGAGTTATGCTAAGTGAAATAAATCAGAGAAAGACAAATGCGGTGTCATCGCACATATATGTGGAATCTAAAAGACCAAACAAATGAAACAAAACAGGAACAAACTCATAGATAGAGAGTACAAACTGGTGGTTGCCAGAGGGAAAGGGGGAGGGGAATGGATGAAATAAGTGAAGGGGATTAAGAGATACAAACTTCCAGTCATAAAAATAAGTAAGTCATGGAGATGTAATGTACAACATAAGTAATATAGTCAACGATATCATAATAGTTTTGTATGGCGATAGATGGTTACTAGACTTATCATGGTGATCACTCCATAAATTATATAAAAGTTGAAGCACTATGTTGTACACCTGAAAGGAATATACTATTGTATGCCAGTTATACCTCAATGAAAAAAAGAAAAATAACTTATTTTCTTTAAAATATTCTCTAAGATGTTTCATTAATTTAGTTTGACAACCCCCTACATTTCAATTATTCTGTCATTTGAATAGTTTTTGTAAAAGAAAAACCTTATCAAGTTATTCCTTTGTTTAAAAGCCCTTATTGGTTCCCTATGATTTTAAGATAGAATTTGAAGTTCTTAGAGGCAGGAGAGAGTAAGATTATGAGCCTTACTATGTGCCAAGCACCACCCTAAGTGCTTTCCATATATTATACCATGTAACATATATGTATATATGTAATTATATATAATTATTTTAAATAATTCTTACAACATTCTTATGTGGTAGAAACCATTGTTAGTCCCATATGTATGGAGGAAAGTTAAAGTTAGATAAGGCAGTCGATCATAGGGGTAATATATGGTAAAGCTAGTATTCCAAATCTGAGTAGTTCAACTCCAAAGGCTAAGGTCTTGGCCACTACATTATACTGACTCCTGAGAGGAGATAAATGTCTAATGGCATCAGTCTAAAATACTTTAATATATCCATCGTATTTTATGAAGACTGTCCAATCAAAGTGAAAGTTGATGGCTGCCAGTATTTTCTTTGTGATTCATTTTTATTTTTTTAGTGTTTCCTTAGCTAATGGCGTTCATTCTGTTAGTTTAAAAAAGTAATTCATGGTGAGAGACTGATCCTTTTCCTCTATTTCTAAGTTCTTGGAGGTAATCTTTATTATAGTAGCTAGGAACATAGCATTTTAAGCCCGACTGCTTGGTTTGAATCCTGACATTCCTATTTGCTAGCTTTGTAACCATGGGTTTTTTGTGTCTCATTATCTTCATCTGTGAATTGGAGGGTGGTGGTGGAGGTGGTAATAATACTCACCTCCCAGAATTGTTGGGAGGATCAAATAAAATAATCTTTAGCACAGTGCCTTGTATGTGGTAAGGACTACATATACAGTCTCTGTATACCCTTCAGATCCTACAAGAAAGAGGTTTTAGCTGGATAATGAATTACCCATTATTGACATAAGGGTGTCAGGGAAAGAGGAAGCCAATAAACTAGATCAAAAGAGTTGTAGTCATAGACAAGAATAAAAGCAATTACAATAGTGCTACCTCCAACTAATGGAGAGGGGAGATAAAAGGACTCTAAAAAGTTGTTCTCAAACCTCATCCTTTTGGGGCTATACATAGGAAAAGGTAAACACAGGCTAGGCTGCTCTGTAACTTGCCTCCCCACCTGCCCATTTAAAAAAATCATCAAACAATGATATTAATAGTTACAGCTACTAATAGTTACAATTGAGTGCCTATTTGGTGCCATTTTTCACAGGAAGCTGAGGCCTAATTAAGTTCTGTAAATTGCCAAATATTATACGTAGGAATTTGAAAGGTAACTTAGGCTGACTTCTGAACCCAGATGTTTTCCAGAAAAATGCATGTTTCCTAAGTCTTTTAACCAAATTCTGGAAACACACTGTCCAGGAATGGGGAGTGGTGATTGAAATAAATTTTACTGGATAAGGTGGAAAAAAATAATTATATGTAAATTATATATAAAATCTATAATTCTCTTTTGGTTTCAAAAAGATTTCAAGTAGGGCTTCCCTGGTGGCGCAGTGGTTGGGAGTCCGCCTGCCGGTGCAGGGGGCACGGGTTCGTGCCCCGGTCCGGGAGGATCCCGCATGCCGCGGAGAGGCTGGGCCCGTGAGCCATGGCCGCTGGGCCTGTGCGTCCGGAGCCTGTGCTCTGCAACGGGAGAGGCCACAGCAGTGCAAAAAAAAAAAAAAAAAGATTTCAAGTGCCTCAATGAATTAATATACATTTAATAAATTTTAATTATTGTACCATGTACTAGGCACTGCTCTAGATATAGGGCATACCATAGTAAACAAAATAGGCATGATTCCTGTCCTCCTGGAGTTCTTTAGATCCAAAAGAAAGAATGCTATCTCTTTTGTAAATACAAGAAAGCTTGAGGTTATTGATTGCTAGGACATGCTCAAGAAATAAATTGTCCTATAGAAACTCACATCATTCTTTGTCATGAATAAACAATTTGTGATTCTCTTGTTCTGAATGATTCATTATAATAGACCTACTTCAGACTTACAAAAATGGACCTCTGTCTCATAATAATTCCATAAATATTTCTTTGTTCTCTGGGAACTTACATTTTCTTCTTGGGTTCTCATCTGTCTATCAAGTATAATTCCCTTTCTTCATCACTATGCTTAAAAAAAGGACAAATTCTGTTATTCCTCAGTTTGAAGCAATTCAGACTATACAGTATCACATTGTGTTAATGGTAAAAATGCCTCTGACGGGGAAAAATTATTCAGAAAGAGCTTTATATAAACAAGAGCAAAAAATAATGTGGAATTACAATGAGCTACAGCAGATGAAGATAAAGAGGGTTCTGTGTGTTTATACCATATTTTCCCAGAAAAAGGCACCAAATGGGGAGTCTGTGGCTCTCCTACCTCTTTTTCTTGCAACTTATTGTCTGCAATATGAAATTGGCTTTGATATGACTAAATGGATAGCTCAGGCAGTTTGTAATGAGATTCAGATTCTTTCATCTCTAAGCTTCGGGTTCTAAAGAGCCAAAGCTATTACTCTCTGTTGGGTGTTTGGTGATCTGTGCAAGATGGGTCACAGCCCAGATTCTCAAAGGCAGATAGATAGATCACTAAAAAACTGATAAATGGTGGGAAAGGACAATCTCATTAGCTAGATCATTAACAATATTGTTTTTAGAGAAACCCAAGTGTGACTAAACATGGAGATTAAATTCTCAGCCTTGGATAGCAAACAGGGCCACATTAACAAGGCATCATGAAAAATTTTTATCCTACTACTGCCTTAGCTGGGGCATTGGATGGGTTGATATTGTACTATCTAGAAACTTTCATAAACATTTCATTAAAAATAAAAATATGCCTTTTTATCTTTAAAACTCATGCTTCAAACAGAAGTGTACCTTTTCCTTTATAGTTAAACACATAAATCTCACCATCGTCTCCCAGGAGAAAACCTATTTTTACTGCATCAGCAACAAAGCTGTTCTGAGAAACCTATTTCTTTTGAACATGAACAAGTAACAAATAAAATTTTAGGAAGAATTTTGATAAGTATTCTTTAATATATTAAATTCACAAGGATTATATTTGACCACCATTTTCAAAGTTAGGTATTTTGGAAAAAAGAAAACAAAATAGTAAAGAAAAATAAATGGTTATTCAAAATAATCTCCACCCCATTTCAGAATGTTTTAAAGTAACTGAATGATCATCCACAATATATTGGATTGTAATTTCATTAAAGCATGTATCAAATCTTTAATGCATTGAAAAATAGCTTGCATGTAACTGAAACTCAGTATGTATTCAATATTTCTTTCAATCAATGTTTATTGAGTATCTGCTGTGTGCTGAGTACTGAAGTGTTTGGTGTATCTTGCATATATACCACAAAAATTTCATGTATAATATTAAAAAGCCTAATTTATTCAATAAAAGCCTCATTTTCAAGCCTCATTTTTCAATGGTGAATATAAAACGTATTCTCAGAATATTTTTTGCAAAAACAAAATAGCATGATTTAGAGTACTAGACTGAAAATTCAAAGTGTTGGGTTATAATTTTTCAGCAAGACATTTTATCTCTCTGTTTTGTTTTTCTCATTTGTGAAAGGAAGGGACAAAAGAGTTAATTATCTCTCAGTTTTGTAGTGGTCTCTGTTCTAAGACATGTGTGAAATGTGGGAGAGACTAGCCAAAAATATTTGAGGAATAAATATTCATAAGTGTGTGTGTGTGTGTGTGTGTGTGTGTGTCTGTGTGTGTGTGTGAGAGAGAGAGAAAGAGTGGGGGGAAGAGGACAAAGAAGAGCAGAAGAGGAGGAGGAGGAGGAGGGGGAAGAGGGGAAGAGAGGAAAGGAGATGGGAGAGGGAGACATGGAAACAGTGACCTTAAAAGCAAGTCAAATGTGGCATCTCCTGGGAATGATTTAGCAGTTATTCAACACAGTGCCAGCATGCCAGGAATTAAGTCAAAGAGCAAAGATGATATGCAACCCTTGGGGAAATTAGACCCAAATGAATGGTGGTGACCCATGGCTGTCATAAAAGCTAAATGTATTGGTGCCTCCATGAGATGAAACCCAGGAATTATAAAAACTGGAGGCATGGAATGCCCCTGGCTTTGTGAGAAGGTGTGGACATTTGTAGACCTCCCTTCTGTTCTCTTCAGGTTGGAGAGTGGCCTTCATATATCTGGGTTTGCAGTAATTATATATACAAATAAATATCGTGCTTAGTGTGGTTGGTGCATAGGAATCAATAAACAAATCATTTTGTCAAGTTAGTTTTAATTTATACCATTTTTTACTTTATGTCTTGGAATAATTGTCTCAAGATGTGAGGTTGCTTTGGCCTTAAAATTTTGTGCTACTTAAGGATTAAAAGTTGGGAATAACTTCTTTTTTCCCTTTGCTTTTTGGATGTGTAGCATGGTAGGATGGAGAAGAGAAGGCTAGGAAAAAAAAAAGAATAACAGGATAGCGCCTAAACAGACCTCTGATTCCTCCAAGTGAAGTAGTGACTCTATTATGATTTAGTTTTTACAAGTTACAATGAGCGAGCAATTTTCTGTTATAGATTTAGATACATAGTTGTTTCTGTCAATCATTTTGGATTAAGTTTTTACTTTTAAAATGTGGCTTATAATGTGCATAGTTTAATGATTCAGGTATTTCTACAAGCTCAGGTCTACAGTGATGTTTTGACCCTTCTTTCTGTCATCTCTTGCTCCCCAGAAGTAACCAGTTTCAATTCTGATAGCTGATTCTTTTAATTTTTGTTATCTATCTCTTTATCACCAAGTAACACACTTATACGTCTACCTCATATCTTTTTTTTTAAAGAGTATCTATTAATTTCCTACCCCAGAAGATGGAGATATAGCCCTCCTTCATAGGAAGCCCCTCCCCCAAATACACATGCAACCATTTTTGCTTCCTTACTATCCTCTTCTTCTGAATAAGGATAAGTTTGGTTAAATCAATATTTGTGTGTGTGTGTGTGTGTGCGTGTGTGTGTGACACTATGTAAACCTCACATAAGCTAAGCTATGTAGTATAATCTAATTACTTTTAATATTCCTACTGATGTCGTTGTTTTCCCTGTAGTTAATACTTGACTTTTTTTCACTTGCTGGATTTTTAATGTAGCACTTGCTAATTTAATTCCATACTCCCTAACAATATCAAATATGTCTCAGTACATTGACTCATCAAATATTCTATCAAATGTATCTATTTGATGACATCTCAGTATCTTTCTGCTCTGAAGGATCTTCCAATGTAGACTGGTTGCTCTTTATCCCTGGTTTACAATTCTTTTCCTGGGATCTTTCTTTACCATCATCCTGGGGATTCTTTTTACCTCTCTCTTGAGTTGGAGCTCTTATTTCCTGTATACTGTCTCTCCCCCCTTATTGGTTTATTCTTATATTTGGTGGAGCATCCAGTAACTTCTTTATAAAAGAATCATATGAGGTACATTTTGTGAGATTTTTTCATGTCTTTAAATGACTTCATGCTTATGTAATAGTTTGGCTGGATATAGAATTGAAGGTTTGAAAGTACTTTTTCCTCAGAAATTTGAAGGTATTTTCCACTGTTTTCTAGCTTCAGATGTTGCTGTTGAGTTCAGTGTCATTATAATTTCACATCTTTTGTATGTGACCTGTTTCTCTCCAAGTCCTTCACTCCTCCTCCAGGAAGCTTGTAAGATACTATCTTGTCATCAGTATTCTAGAATTTTATAATGTTTTTTGATGTGGATATTTATGTATTGCCTGGGTACTTGGGAAAGCTCTTTAAGTCTAGAAACACATGC
This sequence comes from Physeter macrocephalus, assembly GCF_002837175.3. Taxonomy (NCBI): domain Eukaryota; kingdom Metazoa; phylum Chordata; class Mammalia; order Artiodactyla; family Physeteridae; genus Physeter; species Physeter macrocephalus. Next base: position 47,647,106 of record NC_041229.1, read on the forward strand.
CCTTCAAGTTTAGAAAAGTGCCTTAAATTATTTTATTAATAATCTTCTTTTCTCTATTTTTTCTGATCTTTCTAGAAATTCTATGATTCAGATATGGGACCTGCAGGATGGGTCATCTGGTTTTCTTAGATTTTCTCTCTATAGTCCATCTCTTTTTGCTCTACTTTATGAGTGGTTTTCTCACTTCATCTTACAATATTTCTACTCAGCTTTTGATTTCTGTTATCATGTTTTAGATCACTTTCATTCTTTGAACCAAATTTATAAAATCTTCTTGTTTTATTAATGCAATATCTTCTCATCTGTCAAATGCTCCTAATGATTATTTCTTGAAGTTTTTTGCCTATTTTATCTCTGCTTCGTTCAAGTTTTTGTTTGTTTGTTTTGTACTCTATCTTATAGACACGTTCATCAGATGTTTGGTGATCTTTGATTGTCTGCTTATATTTAAACTGGGGAATTAAAACCTGGATAGAGGCCTTGAATGTGAATTGCCAATCATGGGCTTCACAGTAAGGTCATGTGGCTGAGTTGTTTAATTGGGGAAGCTCAAGTGTCAGCATCTTCTGATCTTTTTTGGGAACCAATGACACTCTGCAGAGAAGGACCTTCCAGTACTTTTCCTGGGAGGTACAAGCCTGTCTGGTGTTCTGGTAGTTAAGTTGGGGAAGAGGGATGAGGCATGCAAGTGTTCATTTAATTCCTATGTTTTGCTTTATGGTATCTCACTCTCATCTTTGTGTCCCCTAGTCCAGAAACCCCATTTTTCCATGCAGAGAATAAATCTCCAATTTTCTGCTAGTGGGGAGGGACAGTTATCTGGTACACAGTGTGGAGGAGGGATCTAAGGTTCTATATACTTCTTGGATAGGTTTTCAGAAAGGTTCTTATATTATAGCCCTTTATTTCCAGAGATACTCAGTGCTGGTAATTCTTGATGCTTTTGGAGGTTCTGCAAAGTAAATTTGGTTGTTTGCTTTTTCTATTCCTTCATTAAGTGTTCTAGATGGATTATTGTTTATCCATTTGCTTTCTGGCGTCTACAATTTTGTGTCTGTTGCCTCATTTCCCTTTCTCTTTGTCACTTTATGCATTTTGAAAAACTCATTGCCAGTAGCTTATTTCAGAAGGAAGTGACAATAAATGCATGTCTTATTTTCCCACAGAAGTGCCATTGATTCTTCAAACTGGAGTTTAGTTCATAAGCAGTACAATTACTTTGACCATAGTTCAGTGGTTTATGATGGGGAAGAGAGTCTTTCCTCATAAGCTTTTAAAATTCAACTGCATCCTCCTCCTTTGGTGTCCTTTCTCTAGAGTTCACACAGCGCATTGATATTCTCTTACTTTTTTTCTGTCTTTATCTTTCTATACCCTTGGTTCAGAACCCTCAAATAGCCCAAGCTTCTGAGCCTGAAATTCAAAGATCTCCATAATATATGCCTCTGTTTGTTCTCTCTCTCTAACATAAAATCTCTGCTTCGGTTAGTCTGGTTTTTTTGTTTTGTTTTGTTATTTTGTGGTATGTGGGCCTCTCACTGTTGTGGCCTCTCCCGTTGCGGAGCACAGGCTCTGGAAGCACAGGCTCAGCAGCCATGGCTCATGGGCCCACCCGCTCTGCGGCATGTGGGATCTTCCCAGACTGGGGCATGAACCCGTGTCCCCTGCATCGGCAGGTGGACTCGCAACCACTGCGCCACCAAGGAAGCCCGAATTGTGGTTATTTAAATCTTTATGTGCAGTAGCCAGCTTTATCTTGATAAAGTGCAAATCATGATTCCAACCTCACTTAAATTTCTCTCTTTTTTTTTTTTTTTTGGTTTAAAAGAGTTTGGAATTTTATATTTCTAAGACCAAAGCTCTCTTAGGAAGTTCATATATCATCTTAATTTATGTAGAAATAAATGGAGATATATTGTGAAGAGCATTTAACCTTTTAGGCGTATTTAGAGGAAGATATCAGAGAAGACATTCTATATTATGGACATTGTTGTATTCATACATATTGAAAGTGCATTAAACTTGAAATGTTATCTGATTATATTATCTACTTAAATCTTATGGAAATTAATAAAGACTTAGTTAAGGGGTTCCATTTGATGGTTAGTTGAGGCTTGATTGATTATAGCTTGACCGGTATTGGCTAATATTTGTTGAGTGTTTACTGGATACAAGAAGATGATGAAGGTCTGATGAAGTATGATCAGACATAAAAAGTGGATGACTAATGGTGCTCCTCACAGGTCATCTGGGAATTCTTTTAAGAGTGTGGTTGCTGTGCCCATCACACATCTGATGCAGGTTCAGTGAGCTTATATCTCACACTTGCAACCTTCTCAGAACCATTAGCCTTGGGCTATCTCAGCAACTCAACTTGAAGCACTCCTCCCATCCCCTGTTGGTCTGATAGGGCTGTAGGGGATATTAGGCCAAATCCAACATGTTCTTGCATAGTGCCTTTCCATTCCCCATCTTGTTTTCCTGATCTCCTACTGGTTACTCCTCAAAGAAATTCCTTAAAAAATTGCATGACACTAATCCTCCTCTTAGGTTCTGCTTCTAGAGAACTTGACATGTGGCAGTTGATATTTAAGAAAATAAGCAGTGGTGGTTGTATTAAATATTGAAGAAAGCAGCTCCTGTACTGGAGAGGATGACCCAAGATTTCAGGGAAGCCTTGAGCAGAATCAAAAGCTAGAAGTTTTTCACAAGAAAATGCATTATCAGAGCAGCTATCAGGGCCGTGTTTTCTAACATTCATAAGTTAACTGTTTCCTAAGTTCCCTAAGTTTCTTGTTCTAGAAGGGCCTGATTGTTTTTCCAGAGGGAAGAACTTCGCACACTGTATTGAAGAGAGTTGTAGCGAGTTTCTTCTTTTTTTAATTGGGGTAGAGTTGTTTTACAATGTTGTGTTAGTTTCTACTATACAGCAAAGTGAAGTAGAGTTCCCTGTGCTATACAGCAGGTTCTTATTAGTTATCTATTTTATATATATTAGTGTATATATGTCAATTCCAATCTCCCAATTCATCCCCCCCACCCATGATTTCCCATCATGGTGTCCATACGTTTGTTCTCTACATCTATGTCTCTATTTCTGCCTTGCCAACCGGTTCATCTGTATCATTTTTCTAGGTTCCACCTATATGCGTTAATATACGATATTTGTTTTTCTCTTTCTTACTTCACTCTGTATAATAGTCTCTAGGTCCATCCACGTCTCTACAAATGACCTAATTTCATTCCTTTTTATGGCTGAGTAATATTCCATTGTATATTGTACCACATCTTCTTTATCCATTCATCTGTTGATAGACATTTAGGTTGCTTCCATGACCTGGCTATTGTAAATAGTG
>NC_041229.1:47650517-47676890 GCF_002837175.3 Physeter macrocephalus
GTTCCCTTTTCTCCACACCCTCTCCAGCATTTATTGTTTCTAGAGTTTTTGATGATGGCCAATCTGACCGGTGTGAGATGATATCTCATTGTCGTTTTGATTTGCATTTCTCTAATGATTAATGATGTTGAGCATTCTTTCATGTGTTTGTTGGCGATCTGTATATCTTCTTTGGAGAAATGTCTATTTAGTTCTTCTGCCCATTTTTGGATTGGGTTGTTTGTTTTTTTGTTATTGGGCTGCATGAGTTGCTTATAAATTTTGGATATTAATCCTTTGTCAGTTGCTTCATTTGCAAATATTTTCTCCCATTCTGAGGGTTGTCTTTTGGTCTTGTTTATGGTTTCCTTTGCTGTGCAAAAGCTTTTAAGTTTCATTAGGTCCCATTTGTTTATTTTTGTTTTTATTTCCATTACTCTAGGAGATGGGTCATAAAGGATCTTGCTGTGATTTATGTCATAGAGTGTCCTGCCTCTGTTTTCCTCTAAGAGTTTTATAGTATCAGGCCTTACATTTAGGTCTTTAATCCATTTTGAGTTTATTTTTGTGTATGGTGTTAAGGAGTGTTCTAATTTCATTCTTTTACATGTAGCTGTCCAGTTTTCCTAGCACCACTTTTGAAGAGGCTGTCTTTTCTCCATTGTATATCCTCTCCTCCTTTGTCATAGATTAGTTGACCATAGGTTATGGGTTTATCTCTGTGCTTTCTATCCTGTTCCATTGATCTATATTTCTGTTTTGGTGCCAGTACCATATTGTCTTGATTACTGTAGTTTTGTAGTATAGTCTGAAGTCAGGAAGTCTGATTCCTCCAGCTCTGTTCTTTTTCCTCAAGACTGCTTTGGCTATTCGAGGTCTTTTGTGTCTCCATACAAATTTTAAGATTTTTTTGTTCTAGTTCTGTAAAAAATGCCGTTGGTAATTTGATAGGGATTGCATTGAATCTGTAGGTAGCTTTGGGTAGTATAGTCATTTTCACAACATTGATTCTTCCAATCCAAGAGGATGGTATATCTCTCCATCTGTTTGTGTCATCTTTGATTTCTTTATCAGTGTCTTATGGTTTTCTGAGTACAGGTCTTTTACCTCCTTAGGTAGGTTTATTCCTAGGTATTTTATTATTTCTGTTGCAATGGTAAATGGGTGAGTACAGGTCTTTTACCTCCTTAGGTAGGTTTATTCCTAGGTATTTTATTATTTCTGTTGCAATGGAAAATGGGATTGTTTCCTTAATTTCTCTTTCTCATCTTTTGTTGTTAGTGTATAGGAATGCAAGAGATTTCTGTGCATTAATTTTGTATCTTGCAATTTTACCAAATTCATTAATTAGCTCTAGTAGATTTCTGGTAGCATCTTTAGGATTGTCTATGTATAGTATCATGTCATCTGCAAAGAGTGACAATTTTACTTCTTCTTTTCCAATTTGTATACCTTTTATTTCTTTTTCTTCTCTGATTGCCATGGCTAGGACTTCCAAATCTATGTTGAATAATAGTGGTGAGAGTGGACATCCTTGTCTTGTTCCTGATCTTAGAGGAAATGCTTTCAGTTTTTCACCATTGAGAATGATGTTTGCTGTGAGTTTTTCATATATGGCCTTTATTATGTTGAGGTAAGTTCCCTCTATGCCCACTTTCTGGAGAGTTTTTATCATAAATGCATGTTGAATTTTGTCAAAAGCTTTTTCTGCATCTATTGAGATGGTCATAGGGTTTTTATTCTTCAATTTGGTAATATGGTGTATCACATTGATTTGTGTATACTGAAGAATCCTTGAATCCCTGGGATAAATCCCACTTGATCTTGGTGTATGATCCTTTTAATGTGTTGTTGGATTCTGTTTGCTAGTATTTTTTTGAGGATTTTGCATCTATATTCATCAGTGATACCGGTCTGTAATTTTCTTTTTTTGTAGTATATTTGTCAGGTTTTGATATCAGGGTGATGGTGGGCTCGTATAATGAGTTTGGGAGTGTTCCTTCCTCTGCAATTTTTTGGAAGAGTTTCAGAAGGATGGTGTTAGCTCTTCTTTAAATGTTTGTTAGAATTCACCTGTGAAGCTATCTGGTCCTTGCCTTTTGTTTTTTGGAAGATTATTAATCACAGTTTCAATTTCATTACTTATGATTGGTCTGTTCATATATTCTGTTTCTTCCTGGTGCAGTCTTGGAAGGTTATATCCTTCTAAGGATTTGTCCATTTTTTCGAGGTTGTCCATTTTATTGGCATAGGGTTGCTGTAGTAGTCTCTTATGATGCTTTGTATTTCTGTGGTGTCCATTGTAACTTCTCGTTTTTCATTTCCAATTTTATTGATTTGAGTCCTCTCCCTCTTTTTCTTGATGAGTCTGGCTAAAGGATTATCAATTTTGTTTATATTCTCAAAGAACCAGCTTTTAGTTTTATTGATCTTTGCTATTGTTTTCTTTGTTTCTATTTCATTTATTTCTGCTCTGATCTTTATGATTTCTTTCCTTCTGCTAACTTTGGGTTTTGTTTGTTCTTCTTTCTCTAGTTCCTTTAGGTGTAAGGTTAGATTGTTTGAGATTTTTCTTGCTTCTTCAGGTAGGGTTGTATTGCTATAACTTCCCTCTTAGAACTGCTTTTGCTGCATCCCATAGGTTTGGGATCATTGTGTTTTCATTTTCATTTTCCTCTAGGTATTTTCGATTTCCTCTTTGATTTCTTCAGTGATCTCTTGGTTACTTAGTAACGTAATGTTTAGCCTCCATGTGTTTGCGTTTCTTGCGGATTATTTTTCCTGTAATTTATTTCTAATCTTATAGCCTTGTCTTCGGAAAAGATGCTTGATATGATTTCAATTTTCTTAAATTTACCAAGGCTTGGTTCATGACCCAAGATGTGATCTATCCTGAAGAATGTTCCATGTGCCCTTGAGAAGAAAGTGCAATGTGCTGTTTTTGGATAGAATGTATTATAATTATCAATTAAAGCTATCTGGTCTCTTGTGGCATTTAAAGCTTGTGTTTCCTTATTCATTTTTTGTCTGGATGATCTGTCCATTGGTGTAAGTGAAGTGTTAAAGTCCCCCACTCTTATTGTGTTACTGTTGATTTCCTCTTTTATAGCTGTTAGCATTTGCCTTATATATTGAGGTGCTTCTATGTTGGGTTCATATATATTTATAATTGTTGTATTTTTTTCTTGGATTGATCCCTTGATGATTATGTAGTGTCCTTCCTTGTCCCTTGTAACAGTCTTTATTTTAAAGTCTATTTTATCTAATTGTTGTATTTTTTTCTTGGATTGATCCCTTGATGATTATGTAGTGTCCTTCCTTGTCCCTTGTAACAGTCTTTATTTTAAAGTCTATTTTATCTGATATGAGTATTGCTACTCCAACTTTCTTTTGATTTCCATTTGCATCTTATATCTTTTTCCATCCTCTCACTTTCAGTCTGTATGTGTTCCTAGGTCTGAAGTGGCTGTCTTGTAGACAGCATTTATATGGGTCTTGTTTTTGTATCCATTTAGCCAGTCTGTGTCTTTTGTTTGGAACATTTAATCTATTTACATTTAAGGTAACTATTGATATTTATGTTCCTATTACCATTTTCTTAATTGTTTTGGGTTTGTGTTTGTAGGTCCTTTTCTTCTCTTGTTTTTGCCACTTAGAGAAGTTCCTTTAGCATTTGCTCTAGAGCTGGCTTGGTGGTGTGGAATTCTCTTAGCTTTTGCTTGTTTGTAAAGCTTTTGATTTCTCCGTTGATTCTGAAAGAGATCCTTGTTGGGTAGTGTACTCTTGGTTGTAGGTTCTTCCCTTTCATCATTTTAAATATATAGTGCTGCTCCCTTCTGGCTTGCAGAGTTTCTGCTGATAAATCAGCTTATGGGAGTTCCCTTGTATGTTATTTTTCATTTTTCCCTTGTTGCTTTTAATAATTTTTCTTTGTCTTTAATTTTTGTCCGTTTGATTAGTGTGTGTCTTGGCGTGTTTCTTCTTGGGTTTAACCTGTCTGGGACTCTCTGCATTTTTTGGACTGGGTGGCTATTTCCTTTCCCATTAGGAAAGTTTTTGACTATAATCTCTTCAGGTATTTTCTTGGGTCCTCTCTCTCTCTCTTCTCCTTCTGGGACCCCTGTAATATGAATGTTGGTGCATTTAATGTTGCCCCAGAGGTCTCTTAGGCTGTCATTTTTTTCATTCTTTATTCTGTATTCTGTTCCATGGCAGTGATTTTCACCATTCTGTCTTCTAGGTCACTTATCCGTTCTTCTGCCTCAGTTATTCTGCTACTGATTCCTTCTAGTGTATTTTTCATTTCAGTTATTATATTGTTCATCTCTGTTTGTTTGTTCTTTAATTCTTCTAGGTCTTTGGTAAACATTTCTTGCATCTTCTCGATCTTTGCCTCCCTTCATTTTCTGAGGTCCTGGATCATCTTCACTATCATTATTCTGAATTCTTTTTCTGGAAGGTGGCCTATTTCCACTTTGTTTAGTTGTTTTTCTGTGGTTTTATCTTTTTCCTTCATGTGGGACATAGTCCTCTGTCTTTTCATTTTTTCTATCTTTCTCTCAGTGTGGTTTTCATTCCACAGGCTGCAGGATTATAGTTCTTCTTGCTTCTGCTGTCTTCCCTCTGGTGGATGGCTATCTAAGAGGCTTGCACAAGTTTCCTGATGGGAGGGACTGGTGGTGGGTAGATCTAGGTGTTGCTCTGGTGGGCAGAGTTCATTAAAACTTTAATCTACTTGTCTGCTGATGGGTGGGGCTGGGTTCCCTCCCTGTTGGTTGTTTGGACTGATGTGACCCAGCACTGGAGCCTATAGGCTCTTTGTTGGGGTAATGGTGGACTCCAGGAGGGCTCACATCAAGGAGTACTTTCCAGAACTTCTGCCTCCAGTTTCCTTGTCCCTGTGGTGAGCCACAGCCACCCCTAGCCTCTGCAGGAGACCCTCCAACACTAGCAGGTAGGTCTGGTTCAGTCTCCTATGGGGCCACTGCTCCTTCCCCCTGGGTCCTTGTGTGCACACTACTTAGTCTGTGCCCTCCAATTGTGGAGTCTCTGTTTCCCTCAGTCCTGTTGAAGTCCTGCAGTCGAATCCTGCTGGTCTTCAAAGTCTGATTCTCTGGGGATTCCTCCTCCTATTGCTGGACCCCCAGGTTGGGAAGCCTGATGTGGGGCTCAGAACCTTCACTTCAGTGGTGGACTTCTGTGGTATAATATTTCTGCAGTTTGTGAGTCCCCCACCCAGTGGTTATGGGATTTGATGTTATCATGTTTGTACCCCTCCTACTGTCTCATTGCAGCTTTTCCTTTGTCTTTGGATGTTGGGTATCTTTTTTTTTGTGAGTTCCAGTATCTTCCTGTTGATGATTGTTCAGCAGTTAGTTGTGATTCTGGTGCTCTCACAAGACAGAGTGAGTGCACATCCTTCTGTGATCTTCTGTAGCGAGATTCTTTATGTTGTTATTTGCAGATAGTTGAAATTGCTGTCTAGAACTAGGTCCCATGTTCAGGTTGTATAGAAAGTGATATGACAAGTATGTTGAGGCAGTAACAATCAGTATGAATGAAAAGAAATACTCATGACTGAGAGTTGAATTGGCTGAAGTGGGGACTGAGGATTGGTTAAAGGGATTCTCAAGGAATCATTACCAAGTGTTTCTGAAAGCAGTCACCCAGGAAATTAGTACTGTCTCCTGGAGTGCTTTACTGAGTCACATATGCTTGCAGTGATTTTTTGCCCTGGGATGCAGTTATTTTCAGCTGAGGAAATGTAGACTCTGTTAGGTTAAGTAAGTTGGGATTAGTAAGTGACAGAATCACGGCCTCACTTTAGAATTTTTCAGTCACTCATTTATTCACAAATACATATTGAAGTAGTTATAATTTGATGAGATTAGTGTATGATACAGCTAAGCACAGGTATTACTTAAGGTATTTGAATCTTAAAGAATGAGCAGAAAGGGCAGTTGAAGTTAACATGACTTTTGAAGTAAAGGGACATGGATAAAGGACAATCTCCTTTGCCCAAGGAAGTGTGAATAGTTTGGTATAGCTGCATTGTAGTATGTGTCTTTGTAGTCAAATATGAGGCTGAATTGCTAGGTAGAAACTAGACTATGAAAGACCTTGTACATCATGTTCAGAAGTTGTAATTTTCATCTTGAAAGGGATGGTGTGTGACTAAAGGATTTTAAATGGGGAAGCAAATGGATCAGATTTGCATGTTAGAAGAACACTGTCAGCAGTGTAGAAGCATTATAATAATTCAAAGGAAAAATAATGAGAACCAGAATCATCATGTATTAATGGGGATGGAGATGAGAGGAAGACTGGAGAGATGCTTAGAGATAGTTGGGTTACTCAAGATTGGTAATTCTATCTCCAGGAGAAGGAAAGTAGTGGAGGAGTACGTGGTTGTTATGGGAAAGTCTTGGAGGAGAGGAAAGAGAGAATAACCTCACTTTTGGACATGTTGAAATTAAAATGCTAGTTGGATAGTCAAATGCCTTGTTACAGGCTCCTGATCGTAAGTTCAGAATGCTTCTTACTATACCATGCCACTGATGGGAAAAAAACAATAGTGGCAAAGTAGAACAAGACATGTAAATTATGTACATGTACATCTATGTTGTTTCTTTGATTTAAAAAATTTTTAAATTTGAGGTGAGCAATGGTGATTTGAAATCCCTTTTTATGTATGGTTGTCTTTTACTGAAAACAATTTTCTTCCATGGCACTTCTGTGATCACTTTCCCTACTTCTGTAAATTCCTTACTCTGACCTTTGGTCAGAGCTGCCATATTTACTGGGCTCTGTCCTCTTGCCTTCATCACCTTTCTAAAACTTCCTACCTCACAGTCTGTCTTCTTCATTCACTGTCAACTTTCTGCCTCTAGCCTGTTAAGGAATGGATGCCTCACCCCCATTTGCTCTCTCTGGGACATCCCTTACTGTTTTTGATATCTTATTGCAGCCCCATGAATTCTTATCTGTCCAATCATATAAACCAAATTTGGTATTTTTAAAAGCAATAGTACATCACGTGTGATCTATGAACTTTTGCTGTTGAGAAGGCACCACATAGGCAAGCAGTCCTTGCCCTTCAGGGTAACAAATCTTAATGGTCTTCTTTCTAAAGGCTTTGTCTTCTCATCCTTCCATCAGGCCAGTGGAGGTAAGATTTTCAAGTAAGCAGAAAGAGGGATGGAAGGGGGGTAGTTGCTGCTTCTTAGGCAGGCCAGTTGAGATATTTTATAGGAATAAGAGATTTATAGCAATGCAGCATGGGCTGGTGGAGTAAGCTGGATTTATCACACAGACCTGGTTTAAATCCTGCTTCCATTTCTTCTAGTTGTATGATCCTGGGAAAATTACTTAATCTCTCCCAGCTTCCATTTTCTCATGGAGTTGTTGTGAAATTTAAAATAAATAATATATGAAAAAATATGTACTACTTGACATCGAGCAGTACTTCAAAAACATGTGAATTTCCTTTTCTTCTTGAAGTCTCTCTCAGGTGACACTGTTGTACCTTCCTATTCTGTCGAATTGTAGGGCGTTTTCCTTTAGTTGGTAAGCAATATTGTGCCCCAAGAGTTCTTTAATATGCCAATACTTACACAAAACTCAGATATTACTGTAAATATATTTTTAAAGAATGGTCCTTATGAAATGCCCAAGAAGAAATTTGTCAATATTTAGAATGACATATAACTAGAATAAGGAGACTATGTGCATAATGATTTGAAATTGTCCATTTCTACAGTGTTGTCATCCAACCTGATTTGTAAAGCATTTAAAGGGTGTGTGCCTTCGTTACTTCAACCCTGTGTGCTGCTTTCCTCTAGATATAATGGAAGACGTTGGTTTTGCAGTCAACTTTCTGGAACAAAGAAACAACTATATTGAATTTTTGTTTATTTAAGTACAGTCTGTCCCATTGCCGTTTGTTCTTTTGGTTTTAAATCGTATCTGATTTCAACATTTATTGCTCTTTTTGGAACAGTGTATAGCATACAGTGTCACTGTCAGTTTTTTTTTTTATTTCCTTTAAGATTTAAAATAAATTCTACAACAAAAAGTTAAAAAAAACAGTAAGCAAGAGTAAAAAAACATACAGTATGTTTAAGGGATATCTGACTCATCAGTACTGAATATAAATGAGAACTCAGTCAAGGTATAGCATATAGCCTGTAGGAATCATAATGCCCAGATAAATGGAAGGCACTTTGGGATATTATGAAAACAATCAAAATGATAAATCACTATACTTATTACATTGTCTTATTGGAATAAGCAGTGTTGCATACTCTAAAGTGGAAATGGAAGAAATTACAGTCGAAACAGTTTTTACTGAGTAGCAGTTCAGAGACCTTAGTCATAGGTTTTATCTTATTGTTGTCCAAAGGTAAGAGAATAGAATACATGTGATAACTACTTTCAGGAGAAGCTAAATCCATATATCTTTATCATTGTTTTGAGCATTGCTTCTGCCTCTGTTTCTCATTAGGCTCTAAAGAACTACCAATTCTTTTAACAAAACCAAGCCCTGAGCCTTTGAGATGGCAAGGTAAGGACAATCTCCTGAGAAAGACTCATAGAAAAGATATTCATAATAAAGAGCTAAGAGCTGGGGCCTAAAACAAGGATATCCCACAAGAATTCCTTCCTTTTATTGTCTTCCTTGAAAGATAAGGTTTGATCAGATTAAGGAAGCCAACAGTTCTACTTAAGACAGTAAAAAAGTGTTATCTATACTTTATAGATGGAGGACAGAGGCACAGAGAAGTAAATGCTTTATTGAAAATAACACACAACAGTGGGAGAGCTGGAATCAGGATTTATGACACTTATTTTGAGTGCTTTATTTGTAAACATAGGATTCTGCTATTATTATTATTATTTTACTCCCTTCACAACAGCCTTTTCGAATAAGTGATACATTCTATATCTGTATCTTAAATTTCTCTGTCAAAGTGATGTGTGATTTCTGGAAACATTTATGCTCAAAGCCCATTTGCTGTGGAAATACTACCTGTTGCTCTCATAATAGCAATATTTACACTGTGTAATCACTGCCTTTATCATTCTACTTCAGATTTTCCTAGCTGCTCTATCAGGTTCCCATCTACCTCAAAAACTATATACCATCATTATGCTTTTGTAGTTTCAAATGTTATTTTCTAGTTCATGTGTGTGTGAGTGTGTGTGTGTGAGAGAAAGAGAGAGAATTAGAACTTTTTAGGCCATAGCAATCTGAAACAAATGCCAGGTTTTGCTATTAACCTTTAGGAAAAACTGACCTTTCATGAGTCAATTCAACATATATTTTATTTAAAACGAAAACAAAAATTGACCGTGGTCTGGGCCAGACATGCTGTTGTTTTGGGGAATGCAAAAATGAACAGGTCACAGTCCTGGACCATTAGAAGTCTGCCATCTAGTTTAGGGAGAGAGAGATAGACAGGAAATAAAAGAGAGAGAAGAAATGATCTCATTGCCATCCCATAGTAGCAGTCAGACAAATCCAGACAGTAAGACATGCAGCAGGACTACTAGTTTGGTCTCTTCAGCAAGCCCTTCTCCTATGAAAAAATGAAGGGGAACAGAGTTGTGCTGGATTAAAAGAATGGTTAACAGACATTATAACCAAATGCAATATGTGAACCTGGGTTCTGTACTGGTTTGGACAAAGCAGTTTAAAGAATACTTTTTGGACAAGCGGGGCAATGTGAATATAGACTGTATCAAAGGAAATGAAAATTTATTGACATAGAAAGGTAGAGAATAGTAATTGAAAAGTTCATATTATGAAATAGCATGTAAGTTAGGGAGACCAACTTTTTAGAGAGCCAACTGAGGACACAGGTGTATTATACACATATGAGTTATTACTTTAACATAAAAATGTTATCCATATTCTTACATATTACATATTTATACATGTATGCTATTACTTTATCACATGTTACATATACATATTAAATGTTATGACTATTATACATTATACACATTGCATATGTGTTATTATTTCAACATAAAAATATAAAAATAGGTGTTTTGGAGATTATATATTATTTAGTTTTCTGTTATATAAATACTATTATTTAAACATTGTGAGTAAAAGAAAGGTTGAAAAAATAATATCATCAGGTCCTACAAAATCCCACCTCTAGCCACCCACCAGAGAGCTTTGCTGGGAGGAAAGGCAACCAAGAAAAATTACTAAGAAGACAAATGAAGATGCTGAAGAGGGAGCCTGAGGTAGAATTGTAGCAACTACAGTGCTAGAAAGATTAAATCCATCCTAAATCTGAAAATACTATAAAAGTGCTTGGGTTGATCAGAGCAGGACTACAGGAAAAGAATTTCAAAATATAGCCCATTTAAAGGACCAGCCACATGATTCAGAGGAACAGATTCATCTTAAAGAGACAGTCTTAGTTTAAAGGATCAAGCATGATTTAAATCTATATCCTGCTTTTAAAAAATTAACAAAATAAACCACTAGATAACTTGCTCAAGAAAGAAAAGAGAAAATACAGATATATAAAATAGGAAATTATAACAGGAAGTAACTACTGAAACAGAATAAATGGACAAAATTATAAGTCGTTTGTAGACAATTTTGAAAACCTACCTAAATGAAACGGAAAATTTTCTAGGGAAATACAGATTATTGAAACTAATCCAATTAGAGTTAAAAAGGCTTAAAAATCCAATTTCTATAGAAGAGATAAAGTTATTAAGGAACTACATCACAAATAAAACAAAACAAAATATGAGGCCCAGATAGTTTCACAAAGAAATTCTACTAAACCTTTAAAGGCCAGATATTTTTAATGCTTTATAAATTATTGCAGAGCATTGAAAAGGAAGACAACATAAATATCTAACCCAAATAAAGACAAACAAAACTATTGTCTAATATCTCTCATGGATATTGATGCAAACATTCTAAACAAAATATTTGCAAACAGAATCCAATATCATATTAAGAAAATAATACATCATAACCACATAGGATTTATTCTCCAAATACAAGGAAATCCACTATTATCACATACCAAATTAATAAATCCAAGGGAAAATTGTATAATTATTGCCATTCAGACTGACTAAATCTTTGGAAAAAATTCCACTTCAGTTCATGATAAAACACATTCTAGGAAATAGGAATTGAGGGATACATTCTCAAGATGATAAAAAATATTTACCTTTGCCCTAAAACAAGTATTCCTTGAAAATCAAGAAACACTAGAGGTGGAGGCACCCGCTCTGGAGTTTGCATTAGGAGCTGGCCATGCAAAGGAAGGATCTGGAAAGTCTTTCTGGAGGGAGCTTGGGCAACATGGAGTTCCTGGGGCAGCTGTGAAGGAGCGTGGGCATCGCCAGGCTGGCTCTGTGGCAGAACTGGAGTTGGGGTCTTGTCTGTTACCTTCTGCCGTCTTCTTCATGTGGGCTGCCTGCCCTCCTAGGCATTCGAACCTGTGTGGGACATGCCTGACCTTAGACTGGACCAAGCCTGACTCCCTCCCACCCACCCCAGGGAGCTTTGGGATGCTGGAACGCCTCTCAGATCCACCAGGAGTCCTCCTTGCCTGAGCACCCTGGGGGCTCCTGGAAGCAAAGGGAAGGGGCATTCTGGGATGGTCAGTCCTGACTCTGAGATCTAGCGGTGGCTATTCCCCATCCCACACCCAGCCCTTCAGCAAGGCCTCCTGGCTATGTGTGTCCACTCATCTCCATCCCTGTGGTCACCACCCTGGTCCAGGCACCCCCTCTCTCACCTGGACTGCTCATGGCAACAGCCGGGTCTCCTGGACCCCACTCTTCCACTGTTCTACTTGCCATCCTGCTTTGCCTGCTGTCAGGATGGGGTCCAGGCCCGGGCCTGCAAGGCCAGGTGGAGGACCCCTGCATGGGGCTCCCCGCCCCATACTGTTTCTCCCCTAAGACTGACAAACATTGAAGAAATATGACAACATATTCTGTTGGCAAAGCTGTGCAGAAACAGGCACTTTCATACGTTGCTGGTGGGGATGTAAAATGATACCATCCTCTGGAGGGAAATTTGGCAATATGTAACAAAATTACACATGCATTTGTCTTTCAGTTTAACAATCTGCCTTGTAGGAATCTACCCTAAAGGTATACCTCCAAACAACCAAAAATGTTTATGCAGAAGGTTATTCACTGCAGCATGGTTTGTAATTGAAAAATTTTGAAAACAACTACAATGTCCATAGGTAGGAGAGTGATTAAATAAGCTATAGTACTTCCATATGGAATACTATGCATCTGTTAAAAAAAAGAATAATGAAGATATCTATGAATTGATAAAGTATGAGTTCTAGGACATGCTCTTTAGTTAAAAAAAAAGCAAAGGCCAAAAGGCTATCTATGATATTCTATCCCTCATATAAGAAAGAAGGGGATCCAAGAAAACACATAGGTATGTGCTATTAAGTGCAAAATAAATATAGGTAGCCTTAATCAGAAACTAAAGAGATTGGTTATTTACAGAAGATGAGTGGGAAAGGGATAGAAAGAAGTGGGGAATGGGATTCAGTAGCAGGGGTATGATATACTTCTCTGAGTTCATCTTTTTTTGTAACTCTGACTCTTAGAACCATAGTAACATTTCATATACCCTCACTTATCCTCAAAATAAACAAAACCAACGAGAATATAGATGAAACCCTAAATTTGAATACAAATATATAGGTTTCCCCTGCTTTGGGGAAGTAGAACATTCCTAGAAACCTTTCATAAGCCAAAATGGCATAAAGGGAAGAGTATCCCCCAGTTTCCGAAAGTTCATGCTGCTTTTACGAAAGACCTACATTAGTATGGTAACAGATTTTTTCTTAAAAGAAAAATCCTGTTTGTATTTCTTTAGGTTCTTTAGGTTAGCAAAAACAGGTACTAATGTAGGTCTTTGGTAAAAGCAAAGTGGCCTAACTCGAACTTTCTGAAAGTGGGGTGTACTTAATAAATTAACCTAACTTATTACAAATGAGTAACCTAACTACATTGAAGTGGATAGGAAAGAAAACAACCAACGTAAGTAACTGTGGAAACTATCTTGATTGGATACTCCAAGGCTGAAGAGCAAAAGAATTGTACATAAATGCTATTCCAAGTGTCAAGGTCAAATGGGTTCTCTTTTAATTTATTATGAGAGATAAATTCTTTTTATCTTTTCTTTTGCTCTTCTGTTCTGGTGATACTTGGGTGTGACTATTTCTTGTGTCTTATGTCATATTCCCTTTTGTATTCTCTTCTTTTTTCTAGAATGAACCCTCAAATATAATTTTCATTTTAGATGCGTTTATGGGAAATGTTCTCTGCCATTAACTCTTCAAACAGTGCCTCTCTTATACTTGCTATTCTCTCCTCTGGGAATTCCATTATTTTTCTTTTTTTTGAGTTTCTGGTCTCATTTAAAAAAAAATTATTGTAGTATAGTTGATTTACAGTGTTGTGTTAGTTTCAGGTGTACAGCAAACTGATTCAGTTATACATATATATTCATTCTTTTTTTAAGATTGTTTTCTCATATAGGTTATCACAGAATATTAAGTAGAGTTGCGAACTCCAATTTGATTTATATTTTTTGTCTCTTATCTCTCTCTGTACATTCTACTACTTGCCACTCTGTGTTTCATTCTAGTTGATTTTTTCAGTTCTATTGTCTATGCTACTATTTATTTCTGCAGCTATATCCAATCTGCCATTTAATCTTATATTTTTTAAATTTAATGAATATATTTAATATTTCTAGATATTCTATTTGGTTCCCTTGAAAAATCTGCCTGGTCACATTTGATAGTGCTGTCGTTTTTCATTATGCTTTCTACCCTTCTGTTGTTTTAATTATTTTTTATTTTGCACATATAAACCTGATATCGGTAGAGTTTGTGGATCTATTTGTAGTTTGTTGTTTTTGCTGACTCTTGCTTATGGTAACTTGCTTCTTCAGGATTTTAGTGATTTTTAAATAATTGTTAGCTCATATTCCTTGGAGGGATTATTTGAGGCCTAGTGTGCAGGTACATTCTTCCAAAGAGGTTTTGGTGTTTGCTGCTGACAAGTTCCTGGGGCTCTACAAAGCTGGGACCACTTTAAACTACATTTTTAGTTTTGACTCTGTATAGGTAGTATAAACTCTGGCCCCAAACCAGTATGAGGGTAGGCTTGCATTTAGGAATTCTCCAGGAACATGTCTTCTTCTTCTTTCTTTTTTTTTTTTCTTCTCTTTTTTCCTATCCCTCCAAGATTTAAGACCAAAGCATACAGGTTTCTTACCATCTCCCTTTATGAATTAGCTTTTTTTTTTTTTTGCATTGCCTTTGGAGGGGCCTATATTTGTTCCAGTGTCTCCATCCAATCTGTCATCTTTTCAGGGACCAATTTTTCTTTTCCACCATATATAGGACCCAGGTTTGTCTTCTGTAAAAACCTGAGCCCTAGGCCACCATGGATTGGTAGGTTGCTTCTGTGATAAATGCCAGCTTCAGAGGTTGCTTACCTCTCTGGATTTTTGCTTTCTCTTCATTTCTAATGCCTGAGGATTTTCTTTATTTTCTTTCTTTTTTATTTTTTGGCTGCATTGGGTCTTCCTTGCTGCACGCGGGCGTTCTCTACTTGCAGCGAGCAGGGGCTACTCTTCGTTGCAGTGCGCAGACTTCTTATTGCGGTGGCTTCTCTTGTTGCAGAGCACAGGTTCTAGGCACCTGGGCTTCACTAATTGCAGTATGCAGGCTCAGTCGTTGCGGCACTCAGGCCCTAGAGCACGTGTGCTTCAGTAGTTGTGGAGCGCGGGCTCAGTAGTTGTGGCTCGCAGGCTCTAGAGTGCAGGCTCAGTAGTTGTGGCACACGGGCTTAGTTGCTCTGTGGCATGTGGGATCTTCCCGAACCAGGGATCGAACCTGTGTCCCCTGCATTGGCAGGTGGATTCTTAACTACTGCACCACCAGGGAAGTCCCTTTACTTTCTTCTTTACTCAGACAAACATATAAGAAAATTAAAACAATTCTATCCAACATTTTCTTCTGTTCTTAATTGAGAGATTTCTCTGGACATCTAATCTGACTTACTGCCTGGTATGGAAGTTTCCTTTCTGCTTTAGAGTAATGAAGGAAATGTAGACCCCATTTCTCATTCTTATTTTATGTCATTGTTACAGTTTCATTTCTTATCTATGTATACATATAAATTTCCCTCTCTCTCTCTCTCTCTCTCTACACACATATGTATGTATGTATATATATATAATATATATAGTTTCATTTCTTATCCATATATACATATACACTTCCCTCTCTCTCCACAGACACACACACACACACACACACACACACACACATTCAACAGGTCTTTATTTTATTTTTATTTTTATGTTTTTGGCTGTACGCGGGCCTCTCACTGTTGTGGCCTCTCCCGTTGCGGAGCACAGGCTCCGGACGCGCAGGCCCAGCGGCCATGGCTCATGGGCCAGCCACTCCGCGGCATGTGGGATCCTCCCGGACCGGGGCACGAACCCGTGTCCCCTGCATCCGCAGGCGGGCTCTCAACCACTGCGCCACCAGGGAAGCCCTCAACAGGTCTTTAAAGGGAGAAAAGGTCAATGTATTCATTCTGCCATATGGAACTGCATGCTCAATTAGCTCATTTTAAGTTTCTATTTTAAAATCTTGTGAAATTTTGTGCTAGAAAATACTGATTACAATGTTCAATGTATAGATGCAGGATACTTTTACCCTGACATTTTAACCCAGTCAGTATTTTGACTTCCCGACTTTAATTCTAAAGATATGTTGATTTTATATCATAATTTATAATTTCTTTCTTCAGATTTAAATCAATACTGAAAAATTTTCTTCGAAAAAGTATCTTAGTCAGTCTGTTCTATAGTGCAGTTAAATGACTTCTAATTTTTTTAAATTTAAATTTTTATCTCCTGAAACTTTGTCATCAAAATCATTTCTCTTCCACCTAATCTTTACAAAGAAGTTTTGATTGCAAATCAGGGTTTGTTTTTTCCCCAGTGAGATTATGTCTTCAGTTGTGAGTTTTCCTCTGGGGCCACTGTTTCTAACAAGCACAATTTACCAAGTTCAAATTTTGCAATCTAATATTTACCATTTGCAGTTCAGCGATTGTCAAGTTTGTATTCTTTGAATTATTCTTACCAGTAATAATGTGTTACTGGATAAATTGAATTGGAGAATAATTTGTACTTGTTTCGTAGTCAAATCTTGAGAGCCATTTCTCTCAGTTATTTCATAATGACCTAGTTTTCCAGGTTCATTTTATTGCTAATATGTTTTTTCCATATTCTACTAATTAGTTGGTGTACCTTATACTAAATGTTCACACTGGTGGGGTATCAGAGGCTAAACAGAAGGGTCAAACAGAAGAAACAAAATAAATTCAGAGTTAAAGTAGTAAGTACAATGGCAGAATGAAACAGTGTAGTGAGAATGGGGGCCCAGAATGTCCTGCTTGGACACGTTTCATACTGTTCCAGCAAGTGTTTTTGACAGAGACTAGTTGGAAATTTAGTTGATAAAGGCAACTTAAGCTATCAGTATCAAAGCTAGAGGCTGAATGGATATCATGTGAAGGGGAAACTTAATTCCTTTTCAGAAAGTGGAAAAATATTCTTTTCCAATGGCAAAAAAAGACATGTAATTTCTTGCTAATAGTTTAAAAGAAAGCATCAGAGTGGTACTTCTTCTCTTTTGTTTTGGTTGTATGGAGTAAGAAGAAGCCAAAATATTAGAGGAAATATTATATCTTCCTAGTGTAAAACATCTGGAATGGCTAATCTAGACTTTCTTCTTTATTGAGTTTAATCAGCATAAGCAGGTGGATTTAGGCAATCTGGAGCTGTGATAGAGAATTATCCTGTTACCTGCAAGCACCTGAAATAATGTTTTTGCCCCAAAGAGATTAAAGTTCTAGAGACAGAATTTCCTGAATTATCTAGGGTGTTTGCTATTTTTAAAAAATTGAAGTATGGTTGATGTATAATATTATGTAAGTTACACATGTTCAGTATAGTGATTCACAATTTTTAAGGGTTATACTCCATTTATAGTTATAAAATATTGGCTATATTCCCTGTTTTGTATAATATATCCTTGTAGCTTATTTATTTAATTTTAATTTTTAACTTTTTATTTTATATTGGTGTATAGTCGATTAACATGTTGTGTTAGCCTATTTTATACATAATAGTTTGTACCTCTTAATCCCCACCGCTATACGCCCCTCCCCCACTTCCTTCTCCCTACTGGTAACCAGTAGTCTGTCCTCTATATTAGTGAATCTGTTTCTTTTTTTTAAAAAAAAGTATTTATTTATTTATTTTTGGCTATGTTGGGTCTTTGTTGCTGCGCGCGGGCTTTCTCTAGCTACGGAAAGTGGGGGCAACTCTTCATTGCGGTGCGGGGGCTTCTCATTGCGGTGGCTTCTCTTGTTGCAGAACACAGGCTCTAGGTGTGCAGGCTTTAGTAGTTGTGGCTCGTGGGCTCAATAGTTGTGGCTTGTGGGCTCTAGAGAGCAGGGTCAGTAGTTATGATGCATGGGCTTAGTTGCTCCGCGGCATGTGGGACCTTGCCGGACCAGGGCTCGAACCCATGTCCCCTGCATTGGCAGGCTGATTCTTAACCACTGCACCACCAGGGAAGTCCTGTTTCTTTTTTGTTATATTTACTAGTTTTTTTTTATTTTTCAGATTCCACATATAAGTGATATCATACAGGTTTTTTTTTTTTTTTTGCTGTGTGCGGGCCTCTGACTGTTGTGGCCTCTCCTGTTGCGGAGCACAGGCTCCAGACACGCAGGCTCAGCGGCCATGGCTCACGGGCCCAGCCGCTCCGCAGCATGTGGGATCTTCCCGGACTGGGGCACGAACCCATATCCCCTGCATCGGCAGGCGGACTCTTAACCACTGTGCCACCAGGGAAGCCCCTATCATACAGTTTTTTTCATTCTCTTTCTGACTTATTTCACTTAGCATAACACCCACCTGTTCCATGTTGTTGCAAATGGCAAACTTTCATTCTTTTTCATGGCTGAGTAGTATTCCATTGTGTGTGTATATATACCACATCTTCTTTATCCATTCATCCGCTGATAGACACTTAGGATGTTTGCTAAAAATGCAAAATCTTGAATCTTACACCCAAGAATTCTGATTCAGTAACTTTGGTGTGGATCCCAGGATATTGCATTTTGAATGAGCATTCCAGGTAACTACAATGAACACTAAATTTGAGAGTAATTATCTAGAAGGGTACATACCAGATCAATGTTGGAATGTCTTCAAGGGAAGAATTCAGGGTGACATAGATATATTTTAGTTGTATTTGGAAATAAAATCCAGGATAAATTAATCTGTGAATGATCATAGCTTAGGCTAATATATCTTACTCACTTCAGTGTCCTAGCCTTCAGGACTTCCTCTCTTATCTTATTCAACTGTTCAAGTTTTGGTTCAATTGATTCAATGAAGAGCTATATTTTTTGCCTTTTATTTATTTATGTATTTTAAGAAAGGATGTGAATAAGAGTTTGTTTGTCAAACTATGCAAATCATGACTATAGTTGAAGCCAGCATTTCTTAAAGCCTATGGATACACCCTAGTGTCATATGAGATCTTAATTTTGTGATAAAATGGATTAATTGTTAACTATATCTGTGGAACAGTGGGTTCAATAAAGTTAAAAGGTTTTAACTTCAAAATCTTTAAAAGTGAATATGCATCTTTATTCTCCAAGAGAAATGTATATTATTTATATGTCTTAAAATTTTTTTTTGACCAGAAAACTCTTTTTTAATGAGACATCTATTAACACATTTGGGGATATTGGTGTTCTTAGGAAAACAGCTTGTGGCCTCCGTGTTGAAACCAGTGCCACATGTCTGTAGACCATGGCAATATACTTAAAAATTAGGTTCAGATCTTCAGAAAACTAAATCTACAAGCTTGGACAAAGTGAAGTGAGGTGCCAACTTTATGGGTTGATTTTTGTGCTTGTTTTAAATCTTTTGTATGTACTAGATTGTAAGCTTAATGCAGACAGGCACCTTGTCTTATATAAAAAACATATGTTTTATCATTTTACATGTCAGTGATTTATTTTAGGTGTAGTAATACTAGTACACATGGAAAATAGCAATACTCACTTCTACACTGTTAAAAACCACCAGGTGGAAATAGGGGTTTTTGTGTAAGAATTTGAGTAGAATATGACAAATGAAAAAATTTACTTCTCTTTTTTTCCCTTCTTCAGGTACACCATCAATCACTTACAAATTATTTTGCTTTGTCCTGCATTATTCAGAAATATAGCAAACTTCTAAGTTCCTTACATAGCTTTTTCCTTTAGGCAGCACTTCTGACGTATATTAGAAATTGCTAAAGATAAAACAGTTTTTAGAAAAATCTAGATTTTAGTTGTCATTTTCCTTAGTAAATGGAGGTGAAGTTTTGGAAGTTTAAAAATAATAGTGGGGCTTCCCTGGTGGCGCAGTGGTTGAGAGTCCGCCTGCCGATGCAGGGGACGCGGGTTCGTGCCCTGGTCCGGGAGGATCCCACATGACGCGGAGCGGCTGGGCCCGTGAGCCATGGCCGCTGAGCCTGCGCTTCCGGAGCCTGTGCTCCGCAACGGGAGAGGCCACAACAGTGAGAGGCCCGCATACCGCAAAAAAAAAAATAATAATAATAATAATAATAGTGTATCAATAATCGGATGTTCAGATGATTTCATTCTTTCCTTAATTTTAGATTAAAATATTGAAGATAAAATAGGTATTAAATTAAACTCAGTGTATACATACTGAGTGCCCACTGTGTAGTAAGAGTTAAGGATGTAATGATGATATGAATATAAAGCTATCTTCATGGAGCTTACAGTCTAGCAGGTAAGAGAGACAGGTATTGAACAAATAATTGTACATGCAACAAATACTTTGAAGGGAAGTATAAGGTGTTAACCTATTTTGCCTAGTTAGGAATGGGGTCCTTTGGAGCTAATATTTCAGCTGGCTATATTTTAGGAGACTGTTAATGATGGTGATGGTGGAGAGAGGTTTGAATTCTAACATTAGGTCAAAGGCCTGGAGGCAAGAGAGAGAGAGAAAGGTTTTCTCCAGCTACTGATGGAAGTCCAATACTATACATCTCAAATTTACCATGTCCAATACTGAACTCTTCATGCTCTGCTCCAAGCCTGCTTCTCCTATTATCTTCTCCATTTTAATAAATAGCAACTCCATTATTCCAATTGCTCAGACTTTAAAAAAAAGCTGATTATTTTTTTCTCATAGCCTTCATTTAGTCTCAGCAAAGTCTCTTGCCCCCTCCTTTCAAAATATATCCAACAATTTCTCATTACCTTGCCTTTTATTACCCTATTTCAAGCCACTATCATCTCTTGCCTTGAGCGTTAATAGCTTCCTATTCTCCCCACGGTAGCCAGAGGAACACTTCAACATGGAAGTTAGATCATGATATTTTTCTACTCAAACCTTCCAGTGACTTCCCTCTCTCTGAAAAAAAGCCAAAGGCTTAAATATTATGCCACCACACTATGTTTCCGATATCTTCTTTCACAATTCACCTTTGTTCACTCTGCTCTAGCCTCTCTGGTTTTTTTGCTGATTCTTGAGCATGCAGTAGCTCCTGTCCTAAGATGTTTTCACTTTCTCTTCTCTTTTCCTGGAATACTTTACCCCTGGATAATTACGTGATTTCCCTCCATTCCTTTCTTCAGATGTCTGCCTAAATTTCACCTCATTACTGACCACTTGATATAAAATAATATCTTTCTTCATTCTTCATCCCTTTACCCTACTTTATTTTTCTCCAGAGCACTTACCACCACCTGACACATATCATATATTAATTTTGTTTATATAACTCTTGTATTTTTTTGCCCTCACACTTGAATGTAAGCTCCATTAGAATAGGGACTACATATATTTTTTTTCATTCACTGCTGTAATCCCTGTGCATTTTTTAAATTTCATTTCTTTTTATGGCTGAGTAATATTCCATTGTATATATGTGCCACATCTTCTTTATCCATTCATCTGTTGATGGACACTTAGGTTGCTTCCATGTCCTGGCTATTGTAAATAGAGCTGCAATGAACATTGTGGTACATGACTTTTTTTGAATTATGGTTTTCTCAGGTTATATGCCTGTGCTTCTTAATCAGCTTCTGTTGAATGAATAAATGTATCCTTTTTATTGAGAGGCTGCATCAAACAGAAGTACAAATGCTGAACCAAGAATAAGATGAATCTGAATTCTTAGCTCACCTCTGGTATTTATAGGCTCTGGAAATTTAGGCAAGCTGTTTAATTTTTCTGAATTTCAGTTTTGTTATCTGTAAATTATGGCAGCTGGGCTATATGCAATTTAAGGACTCTTCTTTCTCTGAACAGTGCTTATGATCCTGTAAGTCTTCAGTCTTTGGACTCTTTCACAGATGTTTTGGTCACAGCATATGATAAGATGTCTGTGGGCTGATGTTGAGGAATCACTCTGTAAGGTGGCATAGGCTGGTAGTACATGGCTTCTTGGTTCAGGCAGCTGTAAAATATATGAGAAGCTCTCAGAACATGTTTTAAGAACTTCTTCTACCTACATCAGTGTCATGGGCTTTTCCCATAGACTGAAACATGATTGAACACCCCAAAATGATGCCTTTTTTTCCCACTACTAATATTGCCAGGTTGTAAACTTTGATTTAGGAACAACTTAAAATCACAGCTACTTGTAAACAAACAAAATTGATGGTTGTAGATGCCCCAGATTTCAAGCTGCAGTTGAGGTCATCAAAGACACATAGTATTTTAAAACTATAACTCCTTAAGAGCTAGAGAGTACAAAGAGTTAAACTACCTTGACTATGCTATTTAGTGCAAATTACACTTTCTCCATGAATGGTGCCTCAGTGAACTCTCTTGTCAGGACTCTCTTGGTTACTTCTTCCTTAATAATTTCCAAATTACTCAGATACTATGTTGCATTTCTCTTCTCTACAGCACTTTCCAGATGATATCTCCTTACAACATGAGCTTCATAATCCAACACAAATTGCTGAAACTGCACCGTATAAGAGGCTTTTCTTTAAAATACAAAAGACAGTGTTTAAATAGATTGTATCATGTTGCTCTAATAAAAACATTGATATAGCAAGAGCCCCAGAATTATTGAACAAATATTTGTACTATATAAAGCAGTAGAGAAAATCACAATGAAGGAAGCATTTATTAGAGCATTCATAAAGTTAATGGCCCATAAGAATATGCTCCAAGTTCACTATTGGTAAACTTCAGTATTAATAATTTCAGATGGGTTTGGAAGAGAAATTGCTATTTTTCAACTTAGTTTTGGGAAAAGGAAAGATTTTAAAACATTTTTGAATTTTTTACCATTACTCTTTAAGGTTATAAGCCTTTGTGGTTTGGGACTAAGAAATAACATATTACATGGTTTTATTTGGGGCTGAAAGGAATTGCTTAGCTATACATTATCATGAAGTAGAGATGTAAAAAAGAAACAGATCGTAAAGTTACAGAAAGAGTCATTTGAAAAATAACATTTTTTATTAAAAAATCAAAATGTAATTAGTCATTTGAGATGTTTCTTGTTTGAAATAACTTGCTATCATCAACAGAATAGTGGAGATTAACTTGTGTTGCATTTGTTAACGATGGCTTTATTTGTGCGTAAAATAAACAGTGGTAAATGCTTATGTAATCATTTCATAATGTGATAAACTTTAATATCTTGAATCTATAACTATCATGGATTCTTAATCTCAACAGTGTGTCCTAATTGACAGAAGTATTTAGAGGGTTGACAGGAGGGATAGTGGGCAGGGGGCGGGTGCAGTGGGGAGGGAAGGAGGTGGAAGGTAAAGATACTGCAACAATGTTCAACTTTCATGTTTCCTTATGGGCTACCCTTACCTTCTGAATCGTGAAATTATTTTTCTTAGAAATTTTTCTTCCATTTGCTTTCTGCCAAAATTCCTCCTTCTCTATTCTTTCCTAGTCCAGTTGATTTTATATTTATTGCCCTTTTCACTCTCCTTGTATTTCAACCAAGTATAAGCCACAAGGACTTTCAGGGAACGTTTTATCAGCTCAGAGATAATGAAAGATGAGAACTTATCCAAGGTAAGGCTGCCTGATTTCTTCTTTGCGCTGTTATCCCATTGTATTCAAAATGTACTTACATCCTCTTCCTACTCATTAGCATTGTGGATTATCTATATCCCAAGTCTACTGGGCTTCTGGTACTTGATTATGTTTTTTTTTAAGCACTTGATGAGTATTGATCAGGAGCCTCCAGTTCTCAAACCATAATTTTTGGGGATTGATTTGCCTGTCTTGGAAAGCTGCATTAGCTTTGAGTCTACCAGGACTCCATCAAGCATAGGAAGAATTAGTTCTCTGATTCAGTGATCATTTAGGGATGCCAATATGCTGGTTTGTTTCATAATGCAGCTGATCTTAAAACTATACATTTTATAAAACTGGCAAATTATTGATAATCCACTCAAATTAAATTATGCTTCCACTATTGCTTATTCACTTGATTCTTTGTTGAGTCCCTAGAAATACTGGGAAGTGCATGAGAGCTTCCTAAACGTGCAATCCTTCTCCTTCAGGGAGGAAAAAGAGGAAGCGAAAGAGACTATATTCTCATAGCATCTAGTACATACCACTATTTTAGCACTTACAATATTTTCTTCAAATAAGAACCTGTGTTCACCACCAAGCTTTGAGAAAGATCCTGGAATTCTCCTTCACTCATTTTTTCTAGTCCAGGGCCTGCTACATACTGGAGGAACAAATATTTTGCGGGCACAAAACTATATCATCAGGCTTCCTTCAGAGCTATGATCCCTTCTACCTCCTGAGTTGGGGCACCTGTGTTTTATTTTAGAGGTTTTGTGGATGTTGATTCTTTTCAGTTTTTGTATTCAGCGTTGGAGAAGGTGGAGTGTTTGTTGCTCAGTGGTTTTTAGTTAAAGTATAAATACTAAACCCTTTTAATGGCTTTACCTTCTTTTATCATAAAGAGCAAAATGTGTGGCTCCTCCTATGGCTTTACCACATGCTCTTCTCTTACTCTTAGGCCACTGAAATTTCTTTTAGATCCTCAAACAAAGCATGTTCCTTCCTCCCTTAGAGCTTTTGCATATGCTCTTCCCCCTGCCTGGAATATAATTCCTCTGTATTCACTCTCCACATCCTGCCATCCTTCACCTTGAAAACTGTTAGTCATTCTTGGCTCTCATCTGGGAGCAGGAAGATTTTCCTGATATCCCACAAATTGTCAAGTTCCCCAGTTGTGCTATATTGTACCTTTTCTACATTGCACTTACTCTAGTTTTCATTTATTTATGTACATACTTGATTGTTTTTGTTTCTCCCACAAGATTGTAAGTTCCAGGAAGGTAAGGACCATTATTTTGTTTATCATTTTATCCTCTGTCTTGAATAGTCCCTGGAACAGAGAAAAGACTCAGTTCATCAAAATTTTGTTGAAAAAATAAAAACCCAGATTTTTTTTTATTCTACCTGTTTTGTTTCCCCCCCGGCAAAGCAGGTTTTCAAATGAATGTAGTGGGGAAGCCCTCTATGTAGAGAGAGGTGAGTTCATTCTGGCTGCTCTGTCCAAATCCCCAGCTGCATCCCCTTTATTATTTATTTATTTTTAACATCTTTATTGGAGTATAATTGCTTTACACTGGTGTGTTAGTTTCTGCTTCACAACAAAGTGCATCAGTTATACATATACATATGTCTATGCGGCAGCTTCCCACTAGCTATCTAATTTACATTTGGTAGTGCATATATGTCCCTGCCACTCTCTCACTTCGTCACAGCTTACCCTTCCCCCTCCCCATGTCCTCAAGTCCATGCTCTAGTAGGTCTGTGTTTTATTCCTGTCCTACCACTAATCTCTTCATGACATTTTTTTTTCTTAGATTCCATATATATGTGTTAGCATACGGTATTTGTTTTTCTCCTTCTGACTTACTTCACTCTGTATGACAGACTCCAGTTCTATCCACCTCATTACAAATAACTCAGTTTCATTTCTTTTTATGGCTGAGTAATATTCCATTGTATATATGTGCCACATCTTCTTTATCCATTCATCTGTTGATGGACAGTTAGGTTGCTTCCATGTCCTTGCTATTGTAAATAGAGCTGCAATGAACATTTTGGTACATGACTCTTTTTGAATTATGGTTTTCTCAGGGTATATGCCCAGTAGTGGGATTGCGGGGTCGTATGGTAGTTCTATTTGTAGTTTTTTAAGGAACCTCCATACTGTTCTCCATAGTGGCTGTATCAATTTACATTCCCACCAGCAGTGCAAGAGGGTTCCCTTTTCTCCACACCCTCTCCAGCATTTATTGTTTCTAGAGTTTTTGATGATGGTCATTCTGACCGGTGTGAGATGATATCTCATTGTCGTTTTGATTTGCATTTCTCTAATGATTAATGATGTTGTGCATTCTTTCATGTGTTTGTTGGCGATCTGTATATCTTCTTTGGAGAAATGTCTGTTTAGGTCTTCTGCCCATTTTTGGATTGGGTTGTTTGTTTTTTTGTTATTGAGCTGCATGAGTTGCTTATAAATTTTGGAGATTAATCCTTTGTCAGTTGCTTCATTTGCAACTATTTTCTCCCATTCTGAGGGTTGTCTTTTGGTCTTGTTTATGGTATCCTTTGCTGTGCAAAAGCTTTTAAGTTTCATTAGGTCCAATTTGTTTATTTTTGTTTTTATTTCCATTTCTCTAGGAGGTGAGTCAAAAGGGTCCTGCTGTGATTTATGTCACAGAGTGTTCTGCCTATATTTTCCTCTAAGAGTTTGAATGTGTCTGGCCTTACATTTAGGTCTTTAATCCATTTTGAGTTTATTTTTGTGTATGGTGTTAGGGAGTGTTCTAATTTCATACTTTTACATGTACCTGTCCAGTTTTTCCAGCACCATTAATTGAAGAGACTGTCTTTTCTCCACTGTATATTCTTGCCTCCTTTATCAAAGATAAGGTGATGATACGTGTGTGGGTTTATCTCTGTGCTTTCTATCCTGTTCCATTGATCTATATTTCTGTTTTTGTGCCAGTACCATACTGTCTTGATTACTGTAGCTTTGTAGTGTAGTCTGAATTCAGGGAGCCTGATTCCTCCAGCTCCATTTTTCGTTCTCCAGATTTCTTTGGCTATTCGGGGTCTTTTGTGTTTCCATACAAATTGTGAAATTTTTTGTTCTAGTTCTGTAAAAAATGCCATTGGTAGCTTGATAGGGATTGCATTGAATCTGTAGATTGCTTTGGGTCATAGAG
>NC_041229.1:47680160-47696023 GCF_002837175.3 Physeter macrocephalus
TCATTTTGCTTATCTTACTGTGTTTGGGGTCTCCTTTTTGCAGGCTGCAGGTTCGTAGTTCCCGTTGTTTTTGGTGTCTGTCCCCAGTGGCTAAGGTTGGTTCAGTGGGTTGAGTAGGTTTCCTGGTTGAGGGGACTAGTGCCTGTGTTCTGGTAGATGAGGCTGGATCTTGTCTATCTGGTGGGCATGTCCATGTCTGGTGGTATGTTTTGGGGTGTCTGTAGCCTTATTATGATTTTAGGCAGCCTCTCTGCTAATGGATGGGCCTGTGGTCCTGTCTTGCTAGTTGCTGGGCATAGGGTGTCCAGCACTGTAGCTTGCTGGTCATTGAGTGAAGCTGGGTCTTGGTGTTGAGATGGAGATCTCTGGGAGATTTTCGCCATTTGATATTACTTGGAGCTGGGAGGTCTCTTGTGGACCAGTGTCCTGAACTTGGTTCTCCCACCTCAGAGACACAGCCCTGACGCCTGGCTGGAGCACCAAGAGCCTGTAATCCACACGGCTCAGCATAAAAGGGAGAAAAAATAGAAAGGTAAGAAAGAAAGGAAGGAAGGAATAAAGGAAGGAAGGGAGGGAGGAAGGAAAAAGGAAGGAAGAAAGGAAGGAAGGAAGAAAGGAAGGGAGGGAGGAAGGAAGAAAGAAAGGAAGGAAGGAGGGAAGAAAGAAAGAAAAAAGATAAAATAAAGTAGGATAAAATAAAGTTATTAAAGTAAAAAATAATTATTAAGACAAATTTAAAAAAAAAACAAAAATGGGACAGTCAGAACCCCAGGACAAATGGTGAAAGCAGAGCTATACAGACAAAATCTCACACAGAAGCACACACATACACACTCACCAAAAGAGAAAAAGGGGAAAAAAATAATATATCTTGCTCCCAAAGTCCACCTCCTCAACTTGGGATGATTCACTGTCTATTCAGGTATTCCACAGATGCAGGGCACTTCAAGTTGATTGTGGAGCTTTAATCCTCTGCTTCTGAGGCTGCTGGGAGAGACCTCCCCCTCTCCTCTTTGTTCGCACAGCTCCTAGGGTTCAGCTTTGGACTTGGCCCCGCCTCTGCACGTAGGTCGCCCGAGGGCGTCTGCTCTTCACTCAGACAGGACAGGGTTAAAGGAGCAGCTGATTCGGGGGCTCTGGCTCACTCAGGCCAGGAGGAGGGAGGGGTATGGATACGGGGCAAGCCTGCGGCGGCAGAGGCCGGCGTGACGTTGCACCAGCCTAAAGCGTGCCGTGCGCTCTCCCGCAGAAGCCGTCCCTGGATCTCGGTACCCCAGCAGCGGCGGGCTGCACAGGCTCCTGGGAGGGGAGGTGTGGAAATTGACCTTTGTTCGCACACAGGCTTCTTGGTGGCGGCAGCAGCAGCCTTAGTGTCTAATGCCCGTCTCTGGTGTCCGCGCTGATAGCCGCGGCTCGCGCCCATCTCTGGAGCTCCTTTAAGCGGCGCGCTTAATCCCCTCTCCTCTCGCACCAGGAAACAGAGGCAAGAAAAAGTCTCTTTGTCTCTTTGGCAGCTCCGCACTGTGTCTGGAGCTCCTTTAAGCGGAGCACTCAATCGCCTCTCCTCGCGCACCAGGAAGCAAAGAGGGAAGAAAAAGTTTCTTGCCTCTTCGTCAGCTCCAGACTTCTCCCGGACTCCCTCCCGGCTAACCGTGGTGCACTAACCCCTTCAGGCTGTGTTCACGCTGCCAACCCCAGTCCTCTCCCGGCTTCTAACCGAAGCCCGAGCCTCAGCTCCCAGCCCCCGCCCATCCCGGCGGGTGAGCAGACAAGCCTCTCGGGCTGGTGAGTGCTGTCGGCACCGATCCTCTGTGCAGGAATCTCTCTGCTTTGCCCTCCGCACCCTGTTACTGCGCTCTCCTCTGCGGCTCCGAAGCTGCCCCCCTCCGCCACCCGAAGTCTCTACCCGTGAAGGGGCTTCGAGTGCGTGGAAACCTTTCCTCCTTCACAGCTCCCTCCCACTGGTGCAGGTCCCGTCCCTATTCTTATGTCTCTGTTTATTCTTTTTTCTTTTGCCCTACCCAGGTACGTGGGGAGTTTCTTGCCTTTTGGGAGGTCTGAGGTCTTCTGCCAGTGTTCAGTGGGTGTTCTATAGGTGCAGTTCCACGTGTAGATGTATTTCTGATGTATCTGTGGGGAGGAAAGTGATCTCCACGTCTTACTCTTCCGCCATCTTCTCTCTCCTCTCCCTGCATCCCCTTTAACTTTTGCATGTCTGAGGTATTGGCTGAGAGCAGTAAATAAATACAGGAAGAAGAGATATTTTTTCCTTCCTATTCTGTTGCGTCATCTATAATCACTCATTCCTCTTCTTTTCTTCAATTTGTACACCCACCCTGCCCCATTACTATGCCACTCTGAGGTTTCAGGGTAATGTCTCAATGCCAATATTGCTCCTACCTGGTGGAAGACAGTACCAGATATTTTGAAATATAAGTCTTACGACTCTGGCCATCTAAGGCCCAAATAACTGAACATCAGGATACTCAAATTAATAGTTAGATTATAGAACTCAATCCTTCTAGTTTATGAAGAACTATTTATAAATAGACGTAATATTAAATTAACCAGTGAAATTGAGAATAGCCATTTTAGGATGAAGACTCAAATAATAAGAAACAATTATCAGTTAAATAATAATAGTTTATTTGATCTATTTGTAGGTATGTCTGACTGGATTCACAGACCAAAAAAAAAAAAAATGCATGCTTTTCTGTTAGATCTGTTCACAGCTCAAGCCCAAGTAATAAGTGATGAGCAGTAATTTGATCCTTTATTTTAAAGTTTTTCCTAATTTGAATTGGGGTCATATCTTCCTCTGAGAGGAAGGGGATGTAGCTGGGCACTGACAGAGTAGTCAAGTGGGGTGTGAGCTGAAGAGAAGCCTTCCAACCTGTGACTTGTCAACATTTTATTACTCCCTGTGTTTTTCCAAATCTTGTGCTGCTCTTCTGATTGGGGAAGGTGGAGAGGCAGTTTCCAAATATCTTGCATGGGCTTTTGGAGGAAGTAGGAAACAAAGTGGCCTCATCCCTCTGTGGACTAAGTCTTAGAAAATTGGCACCCTAATAAGACAACTGTGGAGTAAGCAGCTCAGGTAGGCAATTTTGGCTTCGAAGAAACATGAGCGCTCCCTTAAGAGGTATCCTGTCTCCATCTTGGGTTGAGATACTGACATCTCCTTTACTGTGGCCTGATGTATGATGCTGTGCCTGTATCAGTGTAGAGCATGTGGAGCTATCCAGGAATAGAAAGTAGCTTGTTGTATAGTTATCTTACCCCAGGTTGTTAAGACTCTAGGGTCATGCCACTGCTGAGCCCTCCTGCAGGCCCCATTCCAAATGTTCAGCAGAGGTGAGCTTTTTATGAGGCTATCTCAGAAGTGATTGTACCTAGGGAGTCATCACAGCTAGAATGGTTGTTTACCAAACTGATTAAAGACTTAGTGAGACAGAACAGGATGGTAATAATGGCGTACAACATTGGACAGCTTTTCATATGCTTATCTACTGTCTGTATATATTTTGGAGAAGGTGTCTGTTTAAATATTTTCCCCACTTTTTACTTGAGTTGTCTATTTTCCAATTTTTGAGTTTTAAGAGGTTTTTTTTGGTATATTTTGCTTACAAGTATTTTTTATCAGATATGTGTTTTCCAAATATCTTCTTCCAGTCTGTGGCTTGTCTTCTCATTCTCTTTATAGTTCCCAGAGAGAAATTTTTAATTTTAATAAAGAATAACTAATCAGAAAAAAAAGAACAGAATGGTAAGACATGGTTGAATGGGGAAGGACTTGACACGTGCTAAGACAGGAGAAGCTAGCAACACTGACAGAATCATAGTGCTACTGTGGGACACTTCTTGATATAGTAGGAAGTACTTGGAGAAGCTGGGAGCTCAGTGATGATCCTGCCAGAGACTTGTTGCCAGCGACATTACTCCCACTGCCCTGTCTTTCCCAGGTTGGAAATCTATCATTTTTTGCATGCTTATTATGACAAGCACTTTATACATGCCTCAAATCCTCACAACAACCCTAAAAGGTTGGACCACCAGGTTTACATGCCTATAAATCTTTCCTGCCAATCCTATGTACCCTGAGACACCTCTGACTTCCCAGGTTTAGATGAAATGATACATTTGAGATCTGGCTCTGAAGTAGCCATTGGGGAGGTGGATGACATAACACAGAGGTATGGAGGAATTAGCTCTGCATGGGAGTGAGATGGGAGATAGGGGTGCAGTACCAGGTAGACACTATAACTTTTCTTTATCCCCTCCATGAACTGCTCCATGGTATAGTTGCTCTTTGCAAACCTTCCAAAGAAATATAGTTTGCTGAAAGACCTGCTAGGGCTCTTCATGGCTTTTTGTGAAGCTAATGTAATTATGCATTACACTGCGCTGCTTTGTGCATTTCTTTGCTCTCCTTGCCCTGTTTTCTTCTCCTCACTGCTCCTAAATAAAGGGCTTCTACCTTCTAAACAAATTATCAGCCCTTTATATGCCTTAAGTTCTGCTTTCTAGGAGACCTGAGCTAAGACATACTGTTATCTGAAACTGACAAAATTAAGGTATATATAATTTACCTTATAAATTATATATATATTTCTTCTGTTCTTGTATTATTGAATCTTTTTCTAGCTGAACTATTATTCTCTCTTTCATATAATATCTAATCCTATCCACAATGTATTGACATTTCCAAAAGATGCTTTATTAGCAGTGAGCTTGGAGTTTGCTTTATTTTTCTATGATGTCATGCACAAATATTTTAGACTTTAGAATACTGAAGGAAAATAATTACTTTATGTTTTTATCTTTTACACATACTGGAAATTGGGAGCTGATTTAATATCTGTCATATTGCTTATCACAGAGCCTGGCACATTGTGTCTTCTCAATAAATGTTTCTTGAATGAAGGAATGATAATAACCTCAAGCCACTAAAATAAAGAAACAACT
The DNA here is from genome assembly GCF_002837175.3 of Physeter macrocephalus. Taxonomy (NCBI): domain Eukaryota; kingdom Metazoa; phylum Chordata; class Mammalia; order Artiodactyla; family Physeteridae; genus Physeter; species Physeter macrocephalus. The sequence continues at coordinate 47,685,126 of NC_041229.1, forward strand.
CCGTTTTACTTTAGTTTTTTTTTTTCCCCTTTAGACCATTTCCTAAGTTTCCTATGCAGCTCCTTCTTATACACAACTTTTGCTACTGAAATGTTTAATCCAGACGGAGTTGATTGTGCTATTTAAGTTTTTCAGGGAATGACTTATCATAGATCAGATTGATTTTTAAATTACTTTGGAGAGACCCAGTGAGTTTTGCAATTGAGGTCATATATTTGGAGAAAGGTATTATCTCAGTAGGATTGTAGTTATTGCTCAAGATTTTTCAGCTGCTGAATATTAAAAAAAAAAGACACATTAGTAGGCATATATCAGCAAACACTAACCAAGAAGTAAACTCTTCTAGCTTCAGGGATGCTGCAGTTTTCAATGATGAGTCAATAGAGTCATTCATATTTAAATGCTAAAGATTAAAGATTATTTTATACTTCACTCCATGTAGCACCCCTGTTGGGATGCTTTTGCATGAAAAACACTGTAAACACCTTGACTATTTCATATAGACTACTATATTATTTTAGTCTGTAATTCTATTTAAATGTTCATAAAGAAATATGGAGGTCTCCTTATTTTCTGGGAAATTCTATAAGTTGTTCTGTCTTTATATTAGTTAACACTAGCTGCTGTAACAGAGAAACTCCACAATCTCAGGGGCTTTACATTATAAGCATTAATTTCTTCTTTATATCAAAGACTAATGTAGATGTACACAGTTAGGTGGTTTTCACTCCAGCATTGACTGAAGAATTTAGGCTTCTTTCATCTTGTTGCTCTGCCACTTGCCATCTTCAGCAAAGAGGTTGGAGGAGACTCCCATGGTCATCTGCTGGATTATTTCCATTCTAGCCAGCAAAAAGGGTAAATGAAGACGGGGATCACCTGCAAAAAGTTATTATTGGCTGGGTCTAGACATGATGTACATCACTTCTGCCCCCATTCCACAAGCCAGAACTAAATCATATGGCCATGTCTAAATGCCAGGGAAGCTGGGAATTATGACCTGGCCGGGTGTCCAAAAGGGTTTTGGTGATGAGTGGCAGTGTCTGACAGTTCTTAAAGAGTGTATGGATCCTAAAGGATTTGAGGGTAGCCTGGCTAGCTCAGTTGGTAGAGCATGAGATCTTAAAGGGTTTGATGGCATTTTTAAAGGTTATTCATTTCTCAACATTTTTGCAATATTTTTCTTTCCAAGTTACATTCATCAATTTAATGGCAAAAGCTGCTTGCGCTATGAAAACAAGATGGGGTAGGTATCAGTCTGCATAGACAGAAAATTTCTAGAGGATTGATGTATCTTGAGTGACTTTTTTTCTTTTTGACTCTCAAATATTTGATTTTTCAAGCTCCTAAGTGAGTAAAAACATATTTTTAAAAAGTGGATGGAGACAAATCTGCCTTGGATTTTTTTTGTACTCTGAATTCTGTTTACCAGAGTAAAACTGCAACTTTAATTTCTGGGGATTTAAGAATTTGGGAATCTTTCATGCTGTCAACATGAATAAATCATATCTCAAAATAATGTGCAATATCTAATTTAATATTTACAACACCTCAAAGAATGTTAACTATGATAAGTTTATAAATTTTTTTATTTGGCTTTTTTTTTCTAACATCTTTATTGGAGTTTAATTGCTTTACATTGTTGTATTAGTTGCTGCTGTATAACAAAGTGAATCAGCTATACGTATACATATATCCCCACATCCCCTCCCGCTTGTGTCTGCCTCCCACCCTCCCTATCCCACCCCTCTAGCTGGTCACAAAGCACGAGCTTATCTCCCTGTGCTATGTGGCTGCTTCCCACTAGCTACTGTTTTACATTTGGTAGTGTATATATGTCCATGCCACTCTCTCATTCATCCCAGCTTACCCTTCCCCCTCCCCGTGTCCTCAAGTCTATTCTCTACGACTGTGTCTTTATTGCTGTCCTGCCCCTAGGTTCATCAGAACCATTCTTTTTTCTTAGATTCCATATATATGTCTTAGCATACGGGATTTGTTTTTCTCTTTCTGACTTACTTCACTCTATGACAGACTCTAGGTAGATCCACCACACTACCAGTAACTCAATTTCATTTCTTTATATGGCTGAATAATATTCCATTGTATATATGTGCCACATCTTCTTTATCCATTCATCTGTTGGTGGACACTTAGGTTGCTTCCATGTCCTGGCTATTGTAAATAGTGCTGCAATGAACATTGTGGTACATGACTCTTTTTGAATTATGGTTTTCTCAGGGTATATGCCCAGTGGTAGGATTGCTGGGTCATATGGTAGTTCTGTTTTTAGTTTTTAAAGAAACCTCCATACTGTTCTCCATGGTGGCTGTATCAATTTACATTCCTACCAAAAGTACAAGAGGGTTCCCCTTTCTCCACACCCTCTCTAGCAGATTGGGTTGTTTGTTTTTTTTGTTATTGAGCTGCGTGAGTTGCTTATAAATTTTGGAGATTAATCCTTTGTCAGTTGCTTTGTTTGCAAATATTTTCTCCCATTATAGGCTTGTCTTTTCGTCTAGTTTATGGTTTCCTTTGCTGTGCAAAAGCTTTTAAGTTTCATTAGGTCCCATTTGTTTATTTCTGTTGTTATTCCCATTTCTCTAGGAGGTGGGTCAAAAAGGGTCCTGCTGTGATTTATGTCATAGAGTGTTCTGCCTATGTTTTCCTTTAAGAATTTTATAGTGTCTGGCCTTACATTTAAGTCTTTAGTCCATTTGGTGTTTATTTTTGTGTATGGTGTTAGGGAGTGTTTTAATTTCATTCTTTTACATGTAGCTGTCCAGTTTTCCTAGCACCACGTATTGAGGAGGCTGTCTTGTCTACATTGTGTATTCTTGCCTCCTTTATCAAAGATAAGGCAACCATTGTAAAGCAAGTATACTCCAATAAAGATGTTAAAAAAAAATAAGGTGACCATATGTGCATGGGTTTATCTCTGGGCTTTCTATCCTATTGCATTGATCTATATTTCTTTTTTTGTGCCAGTACCATACTGTCTTGATTACTGTAGCTTTGTGGTATGTCTGAAGTCTGCGAGCCTGATTCCTCCAGCCCCGTTTTTCTTTCTCAAGATTGCTTTGGCTGTTTGGGGCGTTTTCTGTTTCCATACAAATTGTGAAATTTTTTGTTCTAGTTCTGTGAAAAATGCCATTGGTAGTTTGATAGGGATTGCATTGAATCTGTAGATTGCTTTGGGTAGTATAGTCATTTTCACAAGGTTGATTCTTCGAATCCAAGAACATGGTATATCTCTCCGTCTGTTTGTATCATCTTTAATTTCTTTCATCAGTGTCTTATAGTTTTCTGCCTACAGGTCTTTTGTATCCTTAGGTAAGTTTATTCCTAGGTATTTTATTCTTTTTGTTGCAATGGTAAAATCGGAGTGTTTCCTTAACTTCTCTTTCAGATTTTTCCTCATTAGTATATAAGAATGTGAGAGATTTCTGTGCATTAATTTTGTATCCTGCTACTTTACCAAATTCATTGATTAGCTCTAGTAGTTTTCTGGTAGCATCTTTAGGATTCTCTCTATATAGTATCATGTCATCTGCAAGCAGTGATAGTTTTACTTCTTCTTTTCCAATTTGGATTCCTTTTATTTCTTTTTCTTCTCTGATTGCTGTGGCTAAAACTTCCAAAACTGTGTTGAATAATAGTGGTGAGAATGGGCAACCTTGTCTTGTTCCTGATCTTAAGGGAAATGGTTTAAGTTTTTCACCATTGAGAATGTTGTTGGCTGTGGGTCTGTCATATATGGCCATTATTATGTTGAGGTAAGTACCCTCTATGCCTACTTTCTGGAGGGTTTTTATCATAAAGCTGTGTTAAATTTTGTCAAAAACATTTTCTGCATCTATTGAGATGATCATATCGTTTTTCCCTTCAATTTGTTAATATGGTTTATCACATTGATTGATTTGCATATATTGAAGAATCCTTGCATTCCTGGGATAAACCCCACTTGATCATGGTGTATGATCCTTTTAATGTGCTGTTGGATGCTGTTTGCTAGTATTTTGTTGAGTGTTTTTGCATTTATGTACATCAGTGATATTGACCTGTAGTTTTCTTTTTTGGTGGCATCTTTGTCTGGTTTTGGTATCAGGGTGATGGTGGCCTCATAGAATGAGTTTGGGAGTGTTCCTCCCTCTGCTATCTTTTGGAAGAGTTTGAGAAGGATAGGTGTTATCTCTTCTCTAACTGTTTGATAGAATTTGCCTCTGAAGCCATCTGGTCCTGAGCTTTTGTTTGTTAGAAGATTTTTAATCACAGTTTCAATTTCAGTGCTTGTGATTGGTCTTTTTTATTTTCTATTTCTTCCTAGTTCAGTCTCAGAAGGTAGTGCTTTTCAAAGAATTGTCCATTTCTTCCCGGTTGTCAATTTTATTGGCATATAGTTGCTGTAGTAATCCCTTATGATTCTTTGTATTTCTGCAGGGTCATTTGTTATTTCTCATTTTTCATTTCTAATTCTGTTGATTTGAGTCTTCTCCCTTTTTTTCTTGATGAGTCTGGCTATTGGTTTATCAATTTAGTTTATCTTCTCAAAGAACCAGCTTTTAATTTTACTGATCTTTGCTACTGTTTCTTTCATTTCTTTTTCATTTATTTCTGATCTGATCTTTATGATTTCTTTCCTTCTGCTAACTTTGGGGTTTGTTTTGTTCTTCTTTCTCTAATTGCTTTAGGTGTAAGGTTAGGTTGTTTATTTGAGATTTTTCTTGCTAGGTATTTTTAAATTTCCTCTTTGATTTCTTCAGTGAGCTCTTGGTTATTTAGTAGCGCATTGTTTAGCCTCTGTGTGTTTCTATTTTTTACAGTTTTTTTCCTGTAATTGATATGTAGTCTCATAGCTTTGGGGTCGGAGAAGATACTTGATATGATTTCAATTTTCTTAAATTTACCAAGGTTTGATTTGTGACCCAAGTTGTGATCTATCCTGGAGAATGTTCCATGAGCATTTGAGAAGAAAGTGTATTCTGTTGTTTTTGGATGGAATGTCCTATAAATGTCAATTAAGTCCATGTTGTCTAATGTGTCATTAAAACTTGTGTTTTCATATTTATTTTGGATGATCTGTCCATTGGTGAATGTGGGGTGTTAAAATCCCCTACTATGATTGTGTTACTGTCGACTTATCCTTTTATGGCTGTTAACATTTGCCTTATGTATTGAGGTGCTCCTATGTTGGGTGCATAAATATTTGTAATTGTTATATCTTCTTCTTAGATTGATCCCTTGATCATTATGTAGTGTCCTTCTTTGTCTCTTGTAATAGTCTTTCTTTTAAAGTCTCTTACGTTTGATATGAGAATTGCTACTCCAGCTTTCTTTTGATGTCTATTTGCATGGAATATCTTTTTCCATCCCCTCAATTTCAGTCTGTGTGTGTCCCCAGGTCTGAAGTGGATCTCTTGTAGATAGCATATATATGGGTCTTGTTTGGGTGTCCATTCAGCCAATCTGTCTTTTGGTTTGAGCATTTAATCCATTTACATTTAAGGTAATTATCAATATATATGTTCCTATTACCATTTTCTTAATTGTTTCTGGTTTGTTATTGTAGGTCTTTTCCTTCTCTTGTGTTTCCTGCCTAAAGAAGTTCCTTTAGCTTTTGTTGTAAAGCTCGTTTGCTGGTGCTGAGCTCTCTCTCAGCTTTTGCTTGTCTGTAAAGGTTTTAATTTCTCTGTCGAATCTGAATGAGATCCTTGCTGGGTAGAGTAATCTTGGTTGTAGTTTTTTCCCTTTCATCACTTTCAGTATGTCCTGCCACTTCTTCTGGCTTGCAGCGTTTCTGCTGAAAGATCAGCTGTTAACCTTATGGGGATTCCCTGTATGTTATTTGTTGTTTTTCTCTTGCTGCTTTTAATATTTTTTCTTTGTATTTAATTTTTGATAGTTTGATTGATATGTGTCTTGGCATCTCTCTCCTGGGATTTATCCTGTATGGAACTCTCTGCACTTCCGGGACTTGATTGACTATTTCCTTTCCCATATTAGGGAAGTTTTCAACTATAATCTCTTCAAATATTTTCTGAGTGCCTTTCTTATTCTCTTCTTCTTCTATACCCCTATAATTCAAATGGTATGTTGAATGTTGTCCCAAAGGTCTCTGAGACTGTCCTCAGTTCTTTTTGTGTTTTTTTTTCTTTATTCTGCTCTGCAGTAGTTATTTCCACTATTTTATCTTCCAGGTCCCTTATCTGTTCTTTTGCCTCAGTTATTCTGCTGTTAATTCCTTCTAGAAAATTTTTCATTTCATTTATTGTGTTGATCATCATTGTTTGTTTGCTCTTTAGTTCTTCTAGATCCTTGTTAAACAGTTCTTGTATTTTCTCCATTCTATTTCCAAGATTTTGGATCATCTTTACTATCATTTCTCTGATTTCTTTTTCAGGTAGACTGCCTATTTCCTCTTTTTTTTGTTCGTCTGGTGTGTTTTTACCTTGCTCCTTCCTCTGCTGCATATTTCTCTGTCTTCCATTTTGCTTCACTTACTGTGTTTGGCGTCTCCTTTTCACAGTCTGCAAGTTCATATTTCCCTTTGTTTTTGGTGTTTGCCCCCAGTGGGTAAGGTTGGTTTAGCGTGTTGTGTAGGCTTCCTGGTGCAGGGGACTAGTGCCTGTGTTCTGGTGGATGAGCCTGGATCTTGTCTTTCTGGTGGGCAGGACCGCATCTGGTGGTATGTTTTGGGATGTCTGTGAACTTATTCTCATTTTAGGCAGCCTCTCTGCTAATGGGTGGGGTTGTGTTCCTGTCTTGTTCGTTGTTTGGCAATTGGCATCCAGCACTGGAGCTTGCTGGTCATTGAGTGCAGCTCGGTTTTAGCGTTGAGACAGAGATCTCTGGGAGATCTCTCATGGTTGATAGTACGTGGGGCCAGGAGGTCTCTGGTGGTTCAATGTCCTGAACTCAGCTCTCCCACCTCAGAGGCTCAGGCCTGATACCCAGCCAGAGCACCAAGACCCTGTCAGACACACAGCCAGGTAGGTGGGGAGTTTCTTGGCTTTTCGGAAGTCTGAGGTCTTCTGCCAGAGTTCAGTAGGTGTTTTGTAGGAGTTGTTGCACATATAGATGTATTTTTGATGTATTTGTGTGGAGGAAGGTGATCTCAATTCTTACTCATCTGCCATCTTGAAGGTCCTGGTTCAAGTTTATAAATTATAATTATAGGTTTTACAAATCCAAGAGATCTCATTTTTAGGGTTTCCTTATGTAGGTTTGACATTAGCTGCCTAAGTAACATGGACAAACTGTTGATGGTGTTATCAGGATAAGTTACTATCCATTCTTTTTTGAAGTATAATCGACAATAAAATTGTATGACATTTACAGTGTACAATGTGGTGATTTGATATACATATATATTGTGAAAGGATTCCTCCAATAGTGTTAATGAACACATCCATCTGGTCACGTGTTTGTCATTTTTTTTTTTTTTTGGTCATTCTTTTTGTTTTCCTAGTGAGATCATTTAAGTTCTAATTTCTTGGCAAATTTTAATTATACAATACAGTGTTATGAACTATCATCATCTTGTTATACATTAGATCCTCAGGCCTTATTCATATTATAATTAAGTTTGTGGTATTATCCATTCTTGATTCTTAAACGTATTTATTCATACAAAATTTAATAAGACAGTCTTTTCTCTTAAAAAGACCTAAACTTGTATGTGAGTCAATTAATAAATACAATGCAATATGGCACATTTTACTAGAGAGGAGTGAACAGAATGTGGTTAAAACACAGAGACAGTTGAGCCTTCAAAATGATTAGAAGTTTGATTCACAAGAGAAGGGGAAAGAACATTCTTTATAGAGGTAAAAAGCATATGCAAAAAGCCTAGGGTTATGAAAGAGAATGGTGTGTTTAGTGAACGTTGACTCTGTCCAGGTAGCTAGAGAACAGTAGAAATATTTGGTATTTTACAGTTCTTTGTATGTCTCAAAATACATTATGATGTAGTGCTAACCAAGGTGTAGGACTCAGGTTGTGAGAAGGTCTTGAAATTCCATTAAATAAAAAATAATGAAGATTACTTCAAAAGTTTTTGGCTGATATGTGGGATGAAATACAACTTTGGAAAGATATGAGTTATCTTGAAATACTTAAAGAGCATGTAATAAAGGGTATAACTTTTGACTGTATGGTCCAGAAGAAGCAAATAAGACTAAGGGATGAAAGTTATCTTGAGGTATTATCTTAAAATGTGGAAGACTTCCAAATTTAGAGCTGCCCAGTGATAAAACAGTTCACCTCAGTGTGGGTAACCATAGATCAGATAATCTTTTGTTAGATTACTGTAAAGGGGATTATATATTGACTCTAAGATATTATGGTTCTGTTGATTCTGGGAAGTACTGTAACATGAACTCTTTAAATGGACTGTGTGGATTTGAATCCAGGCTTGGCAACTTTCTATAGCTGTGGCTAAGGGCAAGTGATTTAAACTTTCCACATCTGTAAATAAGGATATTATAGCACTGTCCTCAAAGAGTGTTTGTGGGCTTCTCTGGTGGCACAGTGGTTAAGAATCTGCCTGCCAGTGTAGGGGACACAGGTTCGAACCCTGGTCTGGGAAGATCCTATATGCCACGGAGCAACTAAGCTCGTGCACCACAGCTACTGAGCCTGAGCTCTATAGCCCATGCTCTAGAGTCCGCGAGCCACAACTACTGAGCCCACATGCCACAGCTACTGAAGCCAGCACACCTAGAGCCTGTGCTCCACAACAAGAGAAGACACCACAAGGAGAAGCCTGTGCACTGTAACAAAGAGTAGCCTCCACTCACTGCAACTAGAGAGAGCCCACGTGCAGCAATGAAGACCCAACACAGCCAAAAATTAATAAATAAAATAAATAAATTTATATAAAAAAGAGTGTTTGTAGAAGTTAACTGAGATAATCTATGTAAAATGCTTGGCATGGTTCCTGGCAAATGGTAAACATACTATAAATATTAATCCTCATTATCACCATGTTGTGGCTCAGCACAAGCCTCCCCCAAATATTCCACAATGGCATATTGATTATTTTGAACTGATGTTACCTGAGAAGTAGCCAATGCAAGAAGAAAACTCTGACCCTTCTCTATCCCTCTGAAAGCAGGAAATAAATCTCGCAGGTGAAAGGCACCCGCCATGTATCTGGAGGTAGAAAGATACCCTTATTGCCAGAGATGGGGAATTCTGGGCTGAGAAGCCTATATAAACAAGCTTTGTTACTTTAATTCAGTGGTCCCCAACCTTTTTGGCACCAGGGACTGGTTTTGTGGAAGACAATTTTTCCACGGATGGGGGCAGAGGGGGGGTGGATGGTTCAGGTGGTATGGAGAGAGATGAGGAGCGATGAGGAGCAGCAGATGAAGCTTCGCTCACTCACCCGCTGCTCATCTCCTGCTGTGTGGCACCGTTTCCAACAGGCTACAGACTGGTACTGGACTGTGGCCTGAGGGTTGGGGACCCTTGCCTTAATATACTAACCCAAACCCAAACTCTCTTTAGATTCCTCACTAAGTAAGCATCCAAAGCCTAAGTTTCCTTCTCCTGTCAATTCCTCACATAATTAAAAAAATTTTAATTTAATTAATTTATTTTTTGGACAACAGGTTCTTATTAGTTATCTATTTTATACATATTAGTGTATATGTGTCAATCCCAATCTCCCAATTTATCCCACAACCATCACCATGCCCCCCCCCTTGCTTTCCCCCTTGGTGTCCATATGTCTGTTCTCTACATCTGTGCCTCTCTTTCTGCCTTGCAAAATGGTTCATCTGTACCATTTTTCTAGATTCCACATACATATATTAATATACGATGTTTGTTTTCCCTTTTCTGACTTACTTCACTCTGTATGACACTCTCTAGGTCCATCCATGTCTCTACAGATGACCCAATTTCCTTCCTTTTTATGGCTAAGTAATATTCTATTGTATATATGTACCACATCTTCTTTATCCATTCGTCTACCGATGGGCATTTAGGTTGCTTCCATGACCTGGCTATTGTAAATAGTGCTTCAATGAACACTGGGGTGCATGTGTCTTTTTGAATTATGGTTTTCCCTGGGTATATGCCCAGTAGTGGGATTTCTGGGTCATATGGTAATTCTACTTTTAGTTTTTAAGGAATCTCCATACTGTTCTCCATAGTGGCTGTATCAGTTTACAATTCCACCAACAGTGCAAGAGGGTTCCCTTTTCTCCACACCCTCTCCAGCATTTACTGTTTGTAGATTTTCAGATGATGCCCATTCTAACTGGTGTGATGTGATACCTCGTTGTAGTTTTGATTTGCATTTCTGTAATAATTAGTGATGTTGAGCAGCTTTTCATGTGCCTCTTGACCATCTGTATGACTTCTTTGGAGAAATGTCTATTTAGGTCTTCTGCCCATTTTTTTGATTCGGTTGTTTGCTATTTTAATACTAAGCAGTATGAGCTGTTTATATATTCTGGAGATTAATCGTTTGTCCGTTGATTCATTTGCAGATATTTTCTCCCATTCTGAGGGTTGTGTTTTCGTCTTGTTTTTAGTTTCCTTTGCTGTGCAAAAGCTTTTAAGTTTCATTAGGCCCCATTTGTCTATTTTTGTTTTTATTTCCATTACTCTAGGAGGTGGGTCAAAAAGGACCTTGCTGTGATTTATGTCATAGAGTGTTCTTCCTATGTTTTCCTCAAAGAGTTTCATAGTGTCTGGTCTTATATTTAGGTTTCTAATCCATTTTGAGTTTATTTCTGTGTATGGTGTTATGGAGAGTTCTAATTTCATTCTTTTGCATATAGCTGTCCAGTTTTCCCAACACCACTTATTGAAGAGACTGTCTTTTCTCCATTGTATATCCTTGCCTCCTTTGTTATAGATTAGTTGACCATAGGTGCATGGGTTTA